>NC_069720.1:9983034-10143034 GCF_027358585.1 Pangasianodon hypophthalmus
CACAGATGCCCATAATTGGCTGGTGTGTCTATGAGTGACAGGACAGAGAACATATGCCATCTCTCCCATCAAGAGCACATAGACAACTGCTCCATTGTCTCCTGCTCATGGATGACTGTGGCATCGTCGGGATTTGAACTGGTGAGCTCCCAATGATTGGTTGGATACTTTTCTGTTGCACCACTGGGAACTGTCCATTCTCACCACAAAAAGGTCATCCTTGCCACCCAGGGAACATGGCCAATTATGTTTGGATTTCAGAACATGGATGCTCATCTTGTTTATGGATTTCAAGCTCTTACATTTGAGGAATCTGAAATGTCTGATTTTGTTTTTTACATTTTTACCTACAGCCCATAGAATATCTCCCAAATGCACAAAATTTGATGTCCCACCCATCAGATGGCTTATATCAGAAACAATGGATGAGATTTGGCTTTTAAAAACATTATAACACCTTCATGAAAGAATAGTATAATCTGTGTGCATTTGCTCCATATAGGGTGATTTTTAAACTGTAAAAAAGAAACTGATGGACATACAAGCTTCATTCCCTTGCTGCTGAAAGAGAAAAATATGAATTCCCGATGGATTGTCCTGTGAAAGGGAATATTTTAAAGAGGCATGTCTGCTTGGCAAACTGATATGCATTGCTAATCCACCCCTCATTTGAACTGTATACAAAGGCGATTCCAGGATAAATAAATGGATAAAAGAACTCAGTCTGGCCGAGCATCAAAAGCACAAGGTCAACATCGAAACGTCCAACACAGCGGAACGTGATATGGACCCCAGCAGGGCCGAGCTCTCAGTGCCTATAAATCACATGCATATTCATCAGCCTGGAAGGTCTGTGAAGACCTCAAGTGGATGTGTGAGGGCAGACGGGAAAAAATATGGAAAATATGTGTATGTGGAAGTTTGTTTTACTGTGATGGGGTAATAACCTGAAGATGACATCAGCACATCTGGATGCATATCCTGATTTTGAATGACACGCATCCTTGGGTCAAAGAGGCCAGAGCTTACTTTTAATTTTTAAATTTGTTTAGACAATTGAAAAGATAATTGTGTAACATCCTGACTAGTCATTAGTCTTTTCATTTCTTTGGCTCGACATACTGATTGGCAGGAAATACCCATCTTAATAACACAATAAAATAAACTAACCTGGGCTAGATTGCTAGCAAAGGTGACTACTGGTTTAAGCTACACAAATATAACAGGGAGTCTAATGATAGCTATCTTGGCAGCTATTGCGGCTGCTGATTTTAATTACATAACATAACAGTTACGCTAATGTTAGCTAGCTTGCTAGTAAATTGGCTAGATACACTATATGGCCAAAAGTTTGTGGACACCTGACCATCACACCCATATGTGTGTCTTACCCAAACTGTTGCCACAAAGTTGGAAGCATACAACTGTACAGGATGTCTTTGTATGCTGTAGCATTACAATTGTCCAGGAAGACATGGTTTGCCAAGGTTGGAGTGGAAGAACTCGAGTCGCCTGAACAAAGCCTTGATCTCAACCCCACTGGACACCTTTGGGATGAATTGGAAAGCCAACTGCACCCCAGGTCTCCTCACCTGACATCAGTGTTCTGACCTCACTAATGCTTCTGTGGCTGAATGAGCAAATCCCCATAGCCATGCTCCAAAATCTAGTGGAAAACCTTCCCTGAAGACTGGAGGTTATTATAACAGCAGCAGGGGACTAAATCTAGAATGGTATGTTCAAAAAGCATATGTCAGTGTAATGGTCAGGTGTCCACAAACTTTTGGCCATATGTCAGGTAGCTTCTGCTAGACCTGCTTCTAGAGGGCCTCTGAGGGCTTAAGAGAGCTTCTGCTAATGTTAGATCAACTAACCGTTTACCTGGCTAACCCTAGCACTGTGTAATATTTAATTAAAGTGTCTACAATCTCTAAGCAGTACATCAAGCTAAAAGAATGAAAGGCGAGTGACATCATATGATCAAGTCTGTGATGTTATGACTAACAAGTGATGCCCACTGGCAGTAATTACATGCCTGTCATAAATGCGTCATTCTATCTCACATAAGGAAATGATTATTTTAAATGTCATTAACATTTAAGATGGAATGGTGGTACAATGGGTAGAGTTTCCTCCTTACAGCTCCAGGGTCCCTGGATTAAACCTTCCTGTCTGTTTGAAGTTTCACATGTTCTCCCCGTGTTAGTGTGGGTTCTGTAGTTTCCTCCCACCTCCCCAAAACATGCCAGTAGATGGATTGGCTACTCTAAACTGCTAAACTGCTGTAGATTTGCCACATGGTGTCACTTCAATTGATTATCATGTAATCAATATTTTTTTTTCAGTGATGCAAGTACGTTGGTTGCAAACTCTTGCTCAGGTAACACAAAATGTATGCAGTTTTTTTTTTTTTTAAATTTCAGAGCAAGTTGCAATTTTATCACAATTACTAACCTACAAACATATTTCTATGCACAAATTGTCAATTTCCCTCTACTCCATCCATCAATAAATAAATAAGCAGATATTATTTGGAAGGTCTACTTTATAAAATGGCCAATGAATGTATCTACAAGGAAGGAATATCTAATAACCTGGGCACTCAGTGTAATTATAAACATTGTGATGCCATATATGCCATGTATAATTCTGAACATTCCCTCTCTCTTCAAAATCCACTCCCCAAAAGCTCCTGTTTAAATATTTATTAGCCATTAAGCAGTGCATCTTTAATTCATTTATTGCCCTTTTTATTCTCTGCATAAAGAGATTTCTTATCTAAACCATTAAAGCACTGTTCCTAAAACAGCGTTCACATTTTCAGCATTATAGTACATGCAGTAAAGAGTATAAAGAGATTTCTTAACTGAACTGTTTAAACACCATTCATAAATCAGCGTTCATATTTTCATGATTATAGGATGTGTAGTAGAAACCCAAACCATTGCAAACTAAACTGTAGCTTGTACATTGTTGTTAAGATATTTAAAATATTTAAAAAAAAAAAAAACTAAACTAAATTTGTAATGCAATTAAAAAGACAGGTTATCTTTAAGAGAATTAGACTAGGCTTGCAACTCGTTTTGCTCTTTTAATACTCTCATTTCTGATTTACATTTATTCACCTAAATCTCACTTATAATACTTTAGCCTGCACCACTGTTTTGTCATTTTTTCATCACTCCTTCTCACTACTGACTTCTGTATTTCCCAGCTAACCATCTTTAATACTGTTTCACATGCTACCTGTGCTTGGAACCTCCACTCTAGCTGCACTTAGGTAACAAGCTGGCCAACCTATTAATGTAACCGCGTAATAAATATGATGTAGCATAATTAAATATTATATTATTTAGGCATGGGGGTATGGTGGCTTAGTGGTTAGCACGCTTGCCTCACACCTTCGGGGTTGGGGTGCGTGGAGTTTGCATGTTCTCCCCATGCTTTGGGGGTTTCCTCTGGGTACTCCAGTTTCCTCCTCCAGTCCAAAGACATGCGTTGTAGGCTGATTGACGTTTCCAAATTGCCCGTTGTGTGTGAACGTGTGTGCAGTAGAGCCCTGAGATGGGTTGGCACTCCATCCAGGGTGTCCTTGTTCCCCGAGTTCCCTGGGATACGCTCCAGGCTCCCCTGGATAAGCGGTATGGAAAATGGATGGATGAATTATTTAGGCATGAAATTTTTTGCACTGCTAAATTGGAGGCTATACACTTACCTTAATTGTTAGATACATCAACAAATTTTCAAATAAACTTTCTTTTTAAAGAAAGTCTAGCCTTCAGATCTTGCCTTCACTTCTGAAGCTTGCACCTTTAAACACCCCCCTGAATGACCAATTTCTACATAACCACTTCCTCAGCAGGTGTACTATTTTCCAATTGTACCCTGCTGGCTTGACATGTAGAACTCCCGATGTATCCAAGGCCACATGGTATCTTGGTGTGTGCATCTCAAAATTGGAAATAAAATATTGATAACTGTGGTGTCACATAACAGCATTAATCAAATAGGGATGGAAAAGGAAAATGTCAGTTTTACAAGACAGGTTAGTTTTGTCATTGTTAAAACAGGATCTTCATAGTGCCGATATAATTTATAAGGCTATAAAAGGAGGTTTCCAAAAATTCATCCATCCACCCATCCATCCATCCATCCAATAAGACAGCATATATGCAATAGTCAACTAATGCAGTCACTAGTTGCCGATGTGGGGATGTTGACTCGCCAGGAAGTGGAAAAAAAACAGCAAAACAGACCGTAAAGAATGCATGCTAAATGTACTTTGTTAGTCCAGACATATTTCACACGCCAATTTTACAGTTAAATTGTGTAAGACTGCACTGGAAAAGGTCTCTTTTTATTTTCTTTTGTTTTAATTCTAACCAATCCCTCCCACTCCAACAATTATTTTTTTTAAACCCGTCTGCAATGGACTTTGTGTATCCAAAAAACAAAACAGTGTGTCCAAAATATGTGGATTAAATTCTAAATTAATCCACAGCAACCCTGACCATAAAAAAACAGTTATTAAAGATTATTGATTGAATGAATGAATAAATAAATGTGAATTTACACCAGATGCAGTAAATGAGACGCATCCAATATGCTCACGTTAATAGTTATTATCTTTCTTTGTCCTGTGAGCTTCATATCTGTCCATCTGCTCCAGTCTGCATTTCAATAAGAGTAAAAAACGCCTGCTCCTGTGACTTTTTTGTTGGGGCACGCAAGATCTCAGTCCTGATGCATGCTTCCATGTTTAAGTGTCTACTGATTTTGAAATACTGTAATAGGATATTTATTTATTTTACACACTTATAATACTGATTTATTTATTTTAGTCTTTAACAGTGGAGCCTAAAAAAAGCAAGCTGTTTGCTGATGTTTATCAGCATTTAGCTGCAGTAATAAAATAGCCATGTCTTGAATCACTTTTCGCTTTAACTTTGGAAAACTAAACTACTTCTTTTTTTTTAATTGGTTGACTAAAAATAAATAATCGTGCAAACCTTGGTATTCAACAAACCCACAACTATTTAGCTGTCAGAAGGTAACTATTTTTATTTGAAGGAGAACTGGTGGGAATTCTAACTAGCAATCACATTTTATTTCATTAATTAATTTATACATATTTCAATGGAATGTGTGATTATTTAAGCCTGTTGTTTTCATGGTGGGGTCTGGAGAACCCCAGGAGTGAGGGAAGCATAACCAGGGAGTCTGTGATTATTTATTTTTGTTACAATGGTGGAACCTATCATTATCAAAGTTATTCAATTTATTAAATTAATTTTTATAGCTATCTCGCTGGCCATGTGAATTGAATAGGATTAATCCAAACCTTAGTATCTCAAAACAGGTAACTTAAATCTAATGACCATTTTTGATAATATGTTCTGTGAGTGGAAAGTTCAGGAATAAAAGGCTTTATGGCTCCATAAATGAGCAAAATATTACTGTAAATGTTTAAATAAGCCCAATCCTTGAATATGTTTGCAGAATAAATCTGTACTGAGGGGGTATGTGGACTGAAAATAAATAAATAAAATATTGGTTAGATTTTGAAAGATTAAACCATCTGCATTGTGTGTGTATGTGTGGGTGTGTGTGTGTGTGTGTGTGTGTGTCTGTGAGGTGGCTCATGAAGCTTAGATCTGATCAGATTCAGATTAATTACCAGTATTATTTTATCTGTTACACCTGTTTCGGATCAACAGCAAGGGAATCACTCATTAATGGATGTTGTAACTGCCTTTGTGACTGCTTTGCCAGATGTGCAGACAAATCAATTAATGGAGGAATATCTCTTTTCTTCTCAGAAAGAAATGGGGTGTAAAGAATAATTCATGACTAGATGACTGATTTATTTGAATTCCATACAGCACTGCTGCTTCAGTGAAGGTTTCCTAATCAGTCAGAACATTGCTTGACATTTCAGAAGAGAGAACCAGACATTCTCTGTAGAGTGATAAAATAGTGACATTGACTGGCAGTTGAAGATTGGAAAAAGATCAGGTGATGTTTTTCTAATCTTCAGTTGTCCAGTTTCGGTGAGTCTGTACCCACTGTAGCTTCAGATTCCTGTTCTTGACTGATAGAAGTGAACTGGATGTGGTTTTCTGCTTTTGTAGCCCTTCCACCTCAAGGTTTGATGTGTTATGCGTTCTGAGATGCTTTTCTGCTCACCGTGGATGTAAAGGGTGGCTATTTGTGTTACTGTAGCCTTCCTGTCAGCTCAAACTAGTCTGGCTATTTTCCTCTGATCTCTCTCGTCTTAAATTCGATTCATCTTTATTTGTATAGCCCTTTTAACAATGGACAGTCACACAGCAGCTTTATAGAAATATATAAATTCTGGATGTAAATTTTAAATGTATAAATTTATGAGCAAGCCAGAGGCAGTGGTGGCGAGGAAAAGCTCCCTGAGACGATATAAGGAACAAACCTTGAGAGGAACCACCCTCACCTGTGGCACTGGATAGTCTGATTGTAAATAATTTCCCTTCTATAACTGTATACTATATAGTCAAAAAGCGCATTTGTGTAACCAGGTGATTTGTGAGCTTATGAGCAACTTATGAATATGAGCATCAGAGTTATTTCAGAATTCATTATAGTTTTAACATGAAGTCTGTTTTGTTGAAGTTATCAACTATTCAGTAAAATGCGTTTCTACCCACAGAACGACTGCTCAGTAGATGTTTTTTGTTTTTTTGTACCATTCTATGTAAACCCCAGTGACTGTTGTGCATGAAAATCGCAGGAGATCCACAGTCAAAGTCACTGAGATCACATTTTTCCCAATTCTGATGTTGGATGTGAACATCAACTTAAGCTTTTAATCTTTTTTTCAAGTTCTATAACGTTTGATTGAAATTCTGTTCAAATCCATCTGTATTAAATCGTAATATATTAGTAATAGCATAATCAATCATGTGTTTATCCTATCCCTCCTTTACACGCTAATAACCGTTTGACTGGGTAAATATGAAGATGCTATAAAATAACCATTACACATAATTATTACGATTTTTCATTGAGCAGTTGGAGAAACTAATTACCTATCCTCTCAGAAAAATAATTAAGAAACACTTTTAAATTATGAGTACTACTTTTAAATAGTAGCACTGCATCAAAAACAGTTGGCAAAATTACTGATAGCCCTAAAGATATTTATATTATAATATTTAAATTAAATGCAAACATCCATTTATTCCTACTCCAGTCATTGTTTAATGCTGATCACTGTGGAGACTTTTCCAGGAAAACCGAGTACATTCACACACATACCCATGAACAAAACACATATGAACACACACACACACACACACACACACACACACACACGCATATTCACACCTAGAGGTAATTTTAGAGAAGATAGTTCGCCTAGTGGCATGTTTTTGAGAGGTGGAGGTGAGAGGAAACACAAAAAATGCCTTTGTGGAGTTCACATATTGTTCCCGTGTCTCTGTGGGCTTATCTCCAGTTTCCTCCCACCTCCAAAAACATGCCAGTAAATGGACTGGCTACTCTGAATTACCTCCAAGTGTGAATGAGCGTGTGATTGTGTGTGATGCCCTACAATAGACTGGTGTCCCATCCAAATTGTATTCCCACATCGTTGTGTTCTCTGGATAGGCTCTGGATCCACCCCAACCATTACCTGGATAAAGAAGTTACTGAAGATGAATAAATGATTACAGATTTTCCACGGATCTTAATAAATTTCTCTAGATATGCCCTTAAACTTAACATGAAATATTATGACAATCCAGAAAAAAAATTAGAAACCCTGTTTCACTGATTTATTTATATATTTTGGATGGTTATCATATCTGTTTTTTTTCTCTGGTCTAATAGACTGAGCAGAAAAAAACCTGCTTCCTGTTCAAGGTGAGCGTGATCCTGTCAGATTGCATTATGGGGGTTTTATGGGCACGCAGTAGCAGCGAGGGTCAGAAATGGCTGAGCAGATCAGAGAGAGTGGCAGGTGGCTGAGCAGGTGGGGTAATCAGGGGGAAGTGAATCAAGGTGATGTCGGAGGACGCCTTTTCACATTAGCACCCATCAGAGACTCGATCTGCCTCGTGCACTCTCACACTTACAAAAAGGGCACATCAAACCTGGAGAAAGACACAGAGAGTGAGATTAATGTTGTCTAAAGGAGTAACAGGTTCATGTTGTTTGGACAGTACATGAAAACAAGGCACTGAGGATCCCTAGATGCCTTCTGGGATGCCACTAAAAAGTACATGCACACACACACACACACACACACACACACACAAACAGCAGTCTGCTGGCAGAATGTTCTCCATGCTGCTCACGCATCGTCTGAGATATCAGACCTCCTACAGCCGTCCTCGTACTCACACACACACATTCACACACACACAGTGCTGTGTATGTGAAGAAAATCTTAACACCTCACACGTCATGTGGTCTCTATACCTTTCTTGGAGATTCATCAGTTATTTATATATATACATATTTATTGAACAACCCATCCCGCCAGTCCTCCCTCATATCTCTTTCTTCTTCCATCTCTTTCTTCATACCTCCTTCCATACCTCGTTTCATCCTTCCTTTCATTGCCATTTCCTTACTTTCACTCTTCTTAGCACAACTTCTCTCTATATATCATTTCATTCACATCCTTCTAACCCTTCATACCTTCATCACTCTTTTGAAATGTCCTCCCATCCTTGCTTCTCTCCCTCAAACCCTCCAACTCTCTCACCTTCCCTTCCCATGAACCGTCCCTCCATCCCTCCTTGCAGAGCTTCCTCCATCCTTCTTTTTCACTTCCTTTATGCCACCTTCCCTCTTTGCAACCCTTCCTCCCTTTCTCCCTACTTAACACAATTCCTCTCTTTGACATTTTTTTTCCTCTCCCATCCATATATTAATTCCTTCCTTGATTCACACCTTCATTTTTCCATCCCATCAATTCCTCCCTCCAAACATAGTTTCTTTTATCTATCTCCCCATCCCATATTCTCCTTCTATCATACTTTGCTTTGGTGTCTCTTCAATGCCCTCGCCCCATTTGGTGTTGGTTTTGGCTCCTGCTTTTCCTCTGGTTTTTCTGCTCCTCTGAAACCTGGAGCTTAGCCACCCTTCACACCTCCCTTATCTCTCCATCCCTCCCTCACTCTCTCTTTCCCTCTTAGCTCCATCTGCTGTGGTGTAGCCACCAGCCTGCCTGCTATTCCCAGAGCTCAAGGCTAAATATGCGAGACACACATTGACTTGTGAAGCCCTCTCATTCTCCACCAAACACTCTGAATTTGGATGCTTCCGTGAGGAAGTGTATGACTGATGACGTCGATGAAGGTGTAACACGAAATGAGTGAGAGATGCTTTGGAGAGATGGAGGTCATCCATGTTTGAACAAATAGAGTGTATGAGCGTAGCTGTAGTGATGCTATATCAGTTACTCATACTTATTCACAGTCGTCCTGTTTTTCTATCAATCCATTCATCCGTCCATATATTACTAATATTCAGGATATGGTGTATAATCACATAATTTCTCTGCCAGCATGTCTCCAGTCTTACAGCAGAGCACCTGTGACCACACAAGGATTGGTGTGTGTGTGTGTGTGTGTGTATATACACGTGTGCGCGCCCTAGTTCCTTTTAAAATGGGTCAGCACCAACCAGCTTTAGCTATAATCTGCATGTCCTTTTCAAACTAATTATAAGACACTCATTACATCTCTATATTGAACCCCTCTGGCAGAAATCCTACATATATAGTCTAAATTCTATGTATGTGATATCTCTTGCTATGATTCACCGCATGTATTCATGTGGGTGGAGCCTTGGATTGTCTTCTGTGTCACACCATGGCTTTAGAGAGATTATATTGTATTGTACTTGACTCAACCTGATTCATCCAATCTATACAACAACATAAACAACAACAACAATGACCACTGTCTGCAATGTATGAGGAAATATAGTAAAATGAGCAAAGAAGGAAAAGATTAGCATGTTCTTAGACATCTGGCTGTGTATCAGGTAAGACATACAGGTCTGCAGTATTAATCAAAATGAAGCATGTTTGATTTGATGCAGCTTGTGATTAGATTCATACAGTAACTGTCTCTAGTGGATATAGGTGCATATGGTTTTGTCAGTTCCTATTTTGAGGGCTTTAGAAAGAACCAGACAGGAACCCATTATCAGTCAATTAGCTGTGATTAACTGTGTTCATGAGGAGAACCAGCCAATCTGTTACTGTAGGTCTACAAGATGGACGTTATGTTATTGTAAGAATTCTGGCAGCACATTGCTCAGAGAACACAGCAGACACCGAAAGAAAAATATAAGCTTTTTATTGGTACTTATGCTACTTGACATGGGCAGCTGACAGTAATGTAAAACTGTAAAAAAAAAAAACTTTTAAAAAAATTGCAGCATTTCAGCTCACCTGCTGCTTCTTCTGCTTGACCTTGGCTTCAGACAGAGAAAGAGTGAGTGAGTGAGTGAGTGAGTTACAAATTTACATTAATATATGTGGAAGCACATAGTCATAGTTAGTCATTACCCTTGAAGTCATTACCCTTCAAGCTCATCCCCAAACTCCTCCCTCCCGATGCAGACCGTTGCTAAAAGTAAGACTAATGTTGCTAGAAGTAACCTTGCTATAACTTTTCAGTAAAAATACTAACAGGCAAATTACCACAATTTGTGACATAGCATGTCTAATGTAAATGCATATAAGAGAAGAGTGTCTGACCTACAGTACTGTGCATAAGTCTTAGGCGCATGCAAAGAAATGCTGTAGAGCAAAGATGCATTCAAAAATAATTAAATTAAATATTATAAAGAGCCGTAAACAGTAATAAATGAAACAAAGACAATATTTGGTGTGATGACCCTTTGCTTTAAAAAAAAATTTGGAGTCTCAGGTACAATTTGTGCAGTTTTATAAGGAAATAAGCTGTAAGTTTTACTGAGCATCTTACAGAACCAGCCACAGTTCTTCTGGAGACTTTGACTGTCTCACTTGCTTCTTATTTTTGCAGCAAAACCCAGCAGCCTTCACTATGTTTTTGTCTGAAAAATGGACTCTTACATAATACGCTGCTTTCTTTACTGACATACAAACATTTTTCTTAAAATTTAATTTTGTTCTGTAAAGCTAATGTTTGGAAATCTAAAATGTTTTTGTACTGACTCAATAATGTAGAAGTTATAAAATAAAAATCTATAACAAAGTTTGAACTAAAAAAATAGGATGCCTAAGACTTTCTCGCAGCACTGTATATCATCTCACATCAATCCTTTCATGACTTCATCCATCCCTCCCTTTGTTCTTCCTGCTGAACTTGCTTCCCTCGATACCTTATTCCCCCTTTCTCCTTGTGTCATACATCAGTGCTCCTTACCTCCCTCCATCCTAACCACCCTCCCCCCTGCTCCAGCCCACCATTTCTTCATGTTTCCTTCCTTCTTCCTTTCATTCCATTCCAAATGCATTTTGAAGGATATCACAAAAACTCAGCACCTCATGATAAACAGAAACAGACATAACAACCTCTGGCACACACACACACACACACACAAACACATTGAAAAATGTGCTGTTCAGTCTCACTCCAATCTCATGTTGGCTTCCAACATAACATGCTCAAACACAGTACTAAGACGTACGTTCAGAAATGTCCAAGCAAAAAGTTAATCCTAGTTTGTGTGGGTCGGAAAAAGGACAGGAATCAGCTTTTACAGAATGAGACAAGAATGACGCAGTATGATACAGAATGATGCCTTTGAAGAGCTCCTTCCATATTAATATCTCTCTATATTTTGGAAAGCAACAGATGATATTACATATTTCATTCTAGCAACTGTACATAAGGGAGCATAGTGATGCAACAGCTAATGTTGGCACCTCAGAGCTCCAGAGTCTCAGGGATTAAACAGTTTACCTAACATTAGCTAGCATGCTAGCAAACATGGGCAACTACATAGTCAGATAATGCTAGAAACATAATAAAGTTAGCTAAGGTAACTAGTTAGCTGGCTAAACAGCTTGCTTGTTTCAGTTGCTGGCTAGCATAATTGTTTGACTACTATACTGTGTAAGTATATACAACATTTAATGCTAAGGAAGTGCAAAGTAGTTTCAACTATTACATCATCAGATTTTAACTTTAGCTCTTTTATTATATTTTATGATTATTATATTAGATTATATATTATATTAATTTATTTATTACTTTAACTTTTACTGATCCATGGATGTCTTGTCACTTGGGAAAATAAAGACAGACTGACTTATATAACTAGTAAACTTCCAACTCAGTGCGTATCTGATACTCCAAGATAACGTATTCTCTGGAAGATATGCAAGTGAGCATGCAAACATGCAGCTAAATAAGTCTTGTGTGTATGCGTGTGTAATGTGTGAAATCATTTGTTGGCTGAATGAACTAAAATCTTCCACTGAAGTGTTTTTCCTGTGAGGGCACTGAGTCAGGGATGAAGATGATGGCAATGTGTCATAAGGAAGCGCCAGACAAGACGCAGATGGAGTCAGTGGGCGTCTTGCTTTCGCTCATTTATTAATGTTTGCCTAGAAAGAGAAAGAGACAGAGAGAGGGGGTGATTCTTCTGTGTGTCATTTCCTAGATGCACCGAGGTGTTGGTGGTCTTTGCTAACTGTAAGTGGGCAGGCGAGTGCAGTGAGGAGTGACTTTTATGAGTCAGTCACGCTGTCATCTGTAGAATGAATAAAGATGAGCATGGTGAAGTCCAGTCGCCCTGATTTAATACTATTAGACAAACAAAATCTGCAAGTGAGCCAGTATTGGTCTTCAAATTATCCTGAAATTCCTGATTTATTTCCCTAGGGGGCCACTGACTGAGCTGTCATAACACTGCGTTATGACTAAATCATTTACAACAGGTATGTCACGTGTAGTGTTACGTCACATATTATGTCAAAATCTCATTCAGTTCCATTTTAAAAGTCATTTCTGTCCACACTGGTATTGCATTAGAGGCATGTCAAATTCCAGCTCAAACATGACTTCTCACTCTGATTCTACACTCTATTTTTTTTCACTCATGCATGTGAGTGAAGCATAAACTCACAAAACCTGAAATCACAAAACCACACTTTCTGTATGCTGTGCACTTTATTTAAAATCATCATCTAAAAAGATGCCAGGATTGTCCAACTATCATGCTTGTATATTCTATTATATAGTCCTTTATATCAATTCCATAACCACATTAAAAAAAAAAAAAGTCACTGGGCAACTCGAACACAATGGTGGGAAGCATTGTTTAACACCTTATACGGAATATTGAAAAAATGTCATTTAAAAAAGCATGGGAAGAAGGTAATTTGGAGGTATCTTGAATGGAACATGATCCATAACATTACCAGTAAAATCAGCGTTAGATGAAATGCAGATGAAAAGATCGATTAAACTGGCCATTGTCTTGGAAAAATGTGCTTGATTACATTTAAAGATGACATTATTCTATATTTTTAATTGAAAATATGCTTATAAAATAATCAGTAACTCATCAAAACCACATTACACTCACTATGACAATCATATCAAACTGATATGAAACGGATATGGCTATGGAAACTGTTAAACACATCCAAGGAAAATAAGTTGATATAACTTTCTGATCTACTTGGAACACATGATATAGTATTTCCCAACATAAATATCACAAAAGTGGGCACCATTTCTGATGGATAAAACCAACCATAGCCCCCCAACACCCCAACTACCCTGGCAGTCATTTGCACAGTGCCTGAAGGAATCATTCAACAGACATATTATAACTTATGTTTGTGAGATAATGCTATGAACAGGACAGGAATATGAAAATCCAGCTATAATACTGAAGTTGGTTTATTCCTCCACGGTCTAAATGATGCAGGATTTTGGAGTATCTCCAACAGGAGATGTAGGGCTGTCATAAATAAATTGACATACATAAATAAGAACTTGTCATCCCTTATCATTTATTTATTTGACTCCTAAAGCCAGAATGAAGATATATCAAGAAGCAATTTATATTTAAAGCAAGAAGCAAAATTAAAAAATAATTACATATAGTAATTAGGAATTGTAAATGCTACAAGCCAAATGTTTGAAAAACTTCCTAAAAATAAATGACCATTTCAAAAAAGACAGTAAAATGTTCATTATCACAGAACAAAACTGGATTTCCCTTATTTACATTCACCATCATGGCACAAATATGCCTTATACTGATTATTAAAATGCTTTTCTGACTATCACTATTTACAAATTATTTTACTGTTCCTTAAACAATAGCATTTGTAGTGACCTACTGCTTCCTTGGGGAAAATGAAATGATGAAAAAGACTGATGAAAAACATGAAATGATTGATTGGTACTATCTTTCTTAAATGTAATCTATGTATATTCACCAGCTCTCTTCTTTAAGGTCACACAAACCAAATGATAGCCATATAATGATTGTCATTATATTTTATATGCTTATAGTCTAGGGCTGTTTATGTTGTTACTTGGTAAACATTAACTAAACTGTACAATTAGTAGTTGTAATAATAACTGTAATAATACGTAATTAATAAAACAGCTGTTATGGGAAAATAATCAACAATGGGGTGTTACAATTCTTATAACAGCACATTGTGAAGCATTTTATTCCTCTTATATCACAGCAATTTGTTGTGGAATGTCTGTGAAACAAATTCCTTTTATTTCATAAGTTATAGCTATAAACAGCTGTTCCCTCACCAGTCTCTCTTTTTTTTCTTTCTGTTGAAGTGAATCGGACAAAAAATGAAGTTTGTCATGTTAAGAGAAAGCAGAAAGTGGAACGTCCTCTGTCTTGAAGACTCTCCTGTGACAGAAAACAGTCTTAACTCTGACTGTTACAAATCATGTTTTGTTTTGTTTTCCATAAATTGTAGCATTACAATTTCCCTTCACTGGAACTAAGACCCGGACATGTTCCAACATCACAATGTCCCTGTGCACTAAGTGAGCTCAATGAACACATGGTTTGCCAAGGTTGGAGTGGAAGAACTGGAGTGGCCTGCACAGAGCCCTGACCCCAGAACACCTTTGGGATGAACTGGAACTCTGACTGCACCCCAGGCCTCCTCACCCGACACCAATGCCTGACCTCACTAATGCTCTTGTGGCTGAGTGAGCACAAATCCCCACAGCCATGCTCCAAAATCTAAAGGAAAGCCTTCTCAGAATAGTGGAGGTTATTATAACAGCAAAGAGAGGACTAAATCTGGAATGGAATGTTCACCAAGCACATATGGGGGGGATTGATAGGTGTTCACAAACTTTTGGCCATATAATGTAAACCTATGATTTGCCTTGCAGCTGGAACTATTGTCTTCTTGCTTTTATAGAAAATTAATCAACACCTTCTGACCATCATATTTGAGAAGTTAACAGCACTGTGTTGATAACTGATAATACATTTTTCTTTTTGTTTGTTTGTTGGACAAAGTTAACAGAATCTTCAAAGGATAAATGTATTGCTTGAAAATCTATTGTTCAAGGGGAATGTTGTGTATTGTGGTAAGCTGGATGTTCATATTTCATTAGAAAACCTTTCATTTATACCTGTGTTTTTAAATGTTACCAGGGAGTGAAGATATCATTAACCCCTAACATCGCTAGTCAGTGCTGATGCATGACTGATACATGACTTCGCCATTTTTGTTAAGTGTATGATTAGTGTTCATTCATGCATATTGTCATTTTGTGTTTGAAGACAATATGATAGAATTACAATGAATTATGTGGGTTTTTTTATTGATGTGGTATATGTGCTGCTCCAGAAGTTACGTGAATGCAATGGAAAGTACACTGCGGTTAGCTTGGTGCAAACACAACACTGAAAATCCCACATCTGCACCGTGAATGCTAGTGTTATTGTAGTGGTAGTGATCAGACAAACAAAAGCTATTTATACAACAAATTACAAGGTTTCACAATTAATCGTCCGGATGCCTGTGGTCCTTGTGTCTTGAAGAGTGGCAGATCACTGGCATCTGATAACATGGGTGAATTTAGATGTAGACCAGCTGTTATGTAACACAGTAGAGTGAGAGTACATCACTAATAAACTAACAAAACAACAACGGAACATTCTGGTAAAAAATGTCTTTGGTTAAACTAGATGGAAATAAAGATGTGTTGATTGCTGGTAAACTGTCCTAACTGTAAAATATTGGTGAAACTTTAAAACCACTGTATTGCTTCCAAAACACTGGCAATCCATCCATTTTGTGTACTGCTTATCCTATACATTTTTTGGTTTTGGGGAGTTTGGAGCCTATCACACGGAACTCGGGGCACAAGGCAGGTGACACCCTGGATGGGCCCATCCATTGCAAGGCACAATCGCACACACACTACGGACAATGTAGAGATACCAATCAGCCTACAACGCATGTCTTTGGACTGGGGGAGGAAACCCCAGAAGGACGGAGAGAACATGCAAGCTCCGGACACACAGGGCAGAGGCGGGAATCGAACCCCCACCCCTGGAGGTGCTAACCACTAAGCCACCGTTCCCCCAGTATGTTTACTAAAGTACCTGACTAGTTATCTATCACCAATAACAGAGAATTATTATCATATATGTAGAAACATTACAATAAAATTCACACTAACTCTGACCTTAACTCTAACCTGTAAACCCCAGTCAGATAGGTAAATTGTTATGTATTTACTGTTCTTTAAAATAAAGAGGCATTCAACCCTAAGCATTAATCTTTTCATTTATTACAGAACATGTACATTTATTTTTGAAAAGGACAATTATAACCCTTTTATAGCTTCATTAACATGATCCATGTAGTGTATTTCATTAATAAGTATATAAAGCAACAGTTAAACCAAGCAATACTAACACAGGTAGTCAATGAAAGCTAGTTTTCCTAATTGCCCTGCTGCTAACTAGCAACCGACAACATTAGATATTATATAGATTATTTTATTTCCATATTTGTATAAGTCAGCGTGAAACAGATAAATATGTATTAATCAAGGAATAGGTTGCTCTTACCACCCTGAAGTTGATTATTTTCTAATAACAGCATGTTTTATTCCTTTTATACTACAGTGATTTGCCAACGAGTTCAATTTTTGATTTATTAATCAAAGAATGGCATGCTTTTTAACAATTTATAGTTATGTTCAATGTTTTGGACTGTCCATGACAAATTAGTTCCTGTTATCACTTACACTATAACAGCTATAAACAGTTCTTCCCTCACCACTCTCTCTTTCTTTCTCTCTTTCAGTTAATAAGACATAAAAATTTTGCTGTTCATGCTACAGACAAAATGGAAAGCTCAAAGTCCTCGTCCTGAAGACTCTCCCATGGAGGAAAACTTTGACAGTTACAGATTTTATGCAATTTTATGTTTTTCTTTGTTAAATAACATATTTAAAATACATAACATGTTAAATAACATGTTAAAAGACATATTTATCTGTTTTTTTTATTATTACGCTTAGATTATGTAACTTGTCCACCATATACATCCCTGTGAATTACTTACAATAATGCTGACTATAATTCAAATGATAGATTGATATTAATGTGCTTGTATTAATACATTATTGCAAGTTCTAGAATGCTTTGATTAAAAAGCTTAATCCCAAACTGCTAGGTTCTTCCTCTCTATCTTTGCCATCTTGAAAATATAAGGATTGTTAATTGCTAAAGGTGAAATCAATATGTCTAGTAGCTATAGTCAGAGAAGAGTGGTACACTGAAGTGAAAACAGTAAAAATGCATGACAGTAATTAACACTGTTCTACTTGAGTGTGTTCATAAAACTCTATCCTCCTCTCTTTATAAATAGCGTAATTTAAACACCAACAAGAAAGGAAATAACTGTTTATGACTCACTATCTTTAAAGAAATTTAGTATTTTCTCACCAAACACAATTTACTACCCATTTATACAAACATTACTTTTTAAAACACTATATTTTGTTATGGAGGAGAAAACTCAAATTAATGACCTGTCTTGGGATAGCAGCTCTCTCTGAGCTTTAATTAATGTAATTAACTCCTAATAATGTGTCACGACTACATGGTGTGTGTAGTCATTACATATTTTTGCTTTTTACTTCCAAGCTCCTTTCTTTCATTACTTCTTTTTTTTTTCATTTTATTTATTTCACTCCACCAACCATTTTCTTTCTTTCTTTCTTTCTTTCTTTCTTTCCACCATTAACTCATCCTTACTTCTTTCATTCCTTCCTTGCATTCATTCTTTTCTCTTTCTTTTATTTATCTTCCACGGGGTGGATGGTAGTACACTGCCCTTGGCTCTTGAGTGAAGTACTTAACCCTGAACTGCCCCAGGGGCACCTAAGAGGCTGACCCTGCACACTGACCCTAAGTTTTATGTGTGAGAAGAGACATTGCTTTATGTGAAATAAAAATTCTTATGCAGAAATCCAATAAAGATATTCTATTCTATTCTATTCTGTAAAAAAGATAATTTAGAGATAGGCGAAAGAGCAATAAACACTTCAACATAGCCATAGCAGTCTTCACATCAGCACTTTTTACAATGCCCTTGGTAGACCTTTACACAGCAGAATAAAAAATAATTGGAGTTGCTTCCAGCATCCACCACCATTAATGATAACGAAAGTTCAGTGTTCCATGGTGCACAAACACTTCAGACACAACTTTAAATATCTAAAACTGCTGCATAGTGGTGATTAAAAATCCAAAGATCCAAAGATATTTTTAAACCAAAGGCTGGGTATAAAATGTACAGATGACTTATTATTTGTTAGCTACATTAAGACAAGACAAACATAAACCTGTCTTGGCTGATCAGCATTCGAGGAAAGAGGAACATTTGGTAAATTTCATTATTCACAAAACCGTTCCTTGAAATTGTCCTTAAAGCCTTGTTTCAAATAAATATACTTATGTTTTCATAAACCTTCTGCTTTGTTCCTGGCTTAGAAATGTTCTGTTCTGATTTTAGATCTTAAAACAAAAAATAACAACTTTATGCATAAATTTCCCATCTTCATCATGTTTAATAGCAATATAAACAATATTATTGAAAATGGAGCCCCAAAGTACCTGGTTATGATCAGGATCCTCTTCATGGCATTTGTATACAGTGTAAAATAACAGTGAATCAATTTTTGGTTTTCAAACACAAGTCATTTTTAAGAATATTATTAATAAAATTCTTAAATATCTTGTGATCAAAATAATATGTATTTTTAACCTGAAAAAGAAAAACCCTACATCTGGCTCTACAGTTTCTAAATAACATGCTGTCTTCCCATTTTCCCGATACTTCAGACTCACAAATATTAAATAAGATCAACAATATATACATTTTGACTCATTCTCACCAAAATTCTGAAAATACAATTAAATAAATTAATTAATTATAGATAATAATGATTGATGAATGATGAAATTATTAAAGCCTGTGGAATTCCTTCACTCTTTTTTTTTTGCTCCATTCATGTGATGGAATTCGGTGGCATTGTCATTTCTCCTCCTCCCATCATATGACCTTCCGACCTTTCCACTATCATGATGTCACACTATAGGCCCACTATGACCTTTGACTCTAGCTCATGCCTCTGCCCAGTGGGAAAGCACAGACATACCCACACACAAACACAAACAAATACACAGGAGTAAGGGAAAGAAGGAGCGTGGGAGAAAATCTGTCAGTATTGATAGCCCTCTGCAACCAAGTCTGCTGAATTTCAAAACTGGGGTCACCTCTTTGTTTGCAGCACAATGGATTTAAAAGCCAAATGCTAAGAGGGGCAGCGCAGTCGCTTAAATGCTTTTCTCTCCAGTGTTATGGGGTCAGACAAGAGTGTTGAGCAGGCAGTGTGTGAGAAACTGAAGGCCTGATCATCACACAGTGGGTCACAGCTGGCTTGTGCACTCACTAAAGTGCCACACACGACTTCATATAGCAAGAAGGAGGTTGAGTCACCAAGCCTATCTATCTATCTATCTATCTATCTATCCCCTATGAAAGTATTGGAACAGCAACATTTTTTTTGGTATACACAGAATACATTTGGATTTGAGATCAAAAGAAGAATATGAGACAATAGATCACATCTAGATGTGTTAAACAACATGGCATTTTGGTGTCAGACCATCTAATTTTTAGGTGAACAGATAATCTGGAAGTAAATAACACTTAATATTTGGTCGCATAACCCCTGCTTGCAATAACCGCATTAAGCTGAGGACCCACTGACGCCAAACTGTTGCATTCTTCTTTTGTGATGCTTTTCCCGGCTTGTACTGCAGCTTCTTTCAGTTGTTGTTTGTGTTGGGGAGTTTGTCCCTTCAGTCTCCTCTTCAGGAGTTGAAATACATGCTCAGTTGGGTTAAGGTCTGGTGATTGACTTGGCTAGTCTAAAACCTTCAACTTTTTTCCCCTGATGAAGTCCTTTGTTGTGTTGGCAGTGTGTTTGGGGTCATTGGCTTGCTGCATGATGAAGTTCCTCCCAATTAGATTGGATGCATTTCTCTGTAAGTTGGCAGGCAGAATGTTTCAGTAGACTTCTGAATTCATTCTGCTGCTACCATCATGACTTATATCATCAATAAAGATTAGTGAGCCCATTCCAGAAGCAGCTACACAAGCCCAAGCCATGACACTACCTCCACCTGCTTGACCGACAAGCCTGCATATTTTGGATCATGAGCAGATCCTTACTTTCTCCACACTTTGGCCTTTCCATCACTTTCGTAGCAGTTAATCAATCTTGGTTCCAGAACTTCTGTGGTTCATCTCTGTATAGCTTTCCGAATTCCAAGCTGGCCTTCCGATTCTTACTGCTGTTGTGTGGTTTGCATCTTGTGGTATGACATCTATATTTCTGCTCTCGAAGGGTTCTTTGAATGTCGGATTGTGGTACTTCACAGCTCTCACAAAGTTTTTGTCACCAACTGCTGCTGTTTTCCTTGGCTGACCTGTTTGATGTCTGGTTGTTAGTACACCAGTGGTTTCTTTATTTTTCAGACCATTCCAAATTGTTATATTGGCTATGCCCAATGATTGTGCAATGGTTCTGATCAATTTTTCCTCTTTTCTCAGCTACAAAATGGCTTGCTTTTCTCCCCTAGACAGCTTACTGGTCTTCATGTTGGTTTAGCGTTTTTAACAACACGTGCAGTTTTCACAGGCTAAACCCAGGGCTCAAACCAAGAGTAGACATTCAGAGCTATTAATTGTTTAACAATCAATCTAACAGGGCACACCTGGACAACAAGAAACACCTGTCAGTCACATGTTTTTAGTTTTGATCA
Organism: Pangasianodon hypophthalmus; assembly: GCF_027358585.1. NCBI lineage: Eukaryota > Metazoa > Chordata > Actinopteri > Siluriformes > Pangasiidae > Pangasianodon > Pangasianodon hypophthalmus. The sequence goes on from NC_069720.1 coordinate 10,004,377, forward strand.
CTTGAAAAATGGGTCGGTGCAAAGGTGCCATGTTCTTTAACACATATAGATGTAAATAAAAGTAGATTATTTTCCAATAACAGCACATCCCGAAGTGTTTTAATTATACTATAGGAATTTGCCAACACTAACCATTTTGTGTTTCTTAAAGAAAGACATCATTTTAAAAAATTCGACAATAGTTATGTTAATGTTGTGGAACATACATAAAACAATTTAGTTCCTCATCAGCCTCTCTTTTTTCAGTCGCATGTTTTTATTTTTTGATCACTTGAAAAAATGGGTCTGTGCAAAGGTACCATGCTCTTTGTTTAACACATCTAGATGTAAATAACAGGAAATGAAAGCTGAAATTCTGGTCTATCATCTCATATTCATCTTTTGATCTCAAAGCCAAATGTCTTCAGTGTATAGCAAAAACAAAAAATTTGGCCTGGCTGTTCGAGTACCTATGGAGGAAACTGTATCTATATGTTGGTAGGTCTGTCTGTCAGTCATTGACCCCTGTACCTCTTTTCTTTTTTGTAAACATGATGGTAAATAAAAGAATACAAAGTGTTTTAATTATACTACAGGAATTTGCTAACACTAACCATTTTTTTATTTCTTAAAGAAAGCCATCATTTTTGACAATTTTTGACAATTTGACAAAAATTTGACAATAGTTATGTTAACGTTGTGGAATAACTGTAAAACAACTTAGTTCCGGTTACATTGTAGCAGCTACATACTGCCATTCCCTCATCAGCCTCTCTTTTTCCATTCTCTTGGAGTTAATAACACAAAAAAATGTAGCTTGTCATGTTACTGAGAAACAACAAACCTCTCTGTCCTGAGGAGTTTAAAGGAACAGCTTTACCTCTGACTGTTACAGTGCTGACTGTAATGCTAAATAAACATCTCACAAAAATCATATCAACAATTACACTCAATTTTAAATCAGTTTATGAGGAGCGTCCTTAATACAGCTCCTTGGGCAGAAAGTTGCTATAGAAATGATAAAGTATAAGAACAAATGCATTAATATAAACCTTGCAGCTGGAACTACTGTTGTTTGAGAAACATCATTCAATGCAAGTTAGTTTATTAAAACATATGAAATAATTTTAAAACATCTTGATTCTGGACTCTTTTAGATCCAACTGTGACTCAAAAAATGGAGGATTGTGAGTGAGAGAAGAAGAGAGAAGAGTATAGCTTTTACATCTGGGCTAGAATTATAGAGGCTCATGAAGGGTATCTGGGGTTATCAGGAAATTTCATTCCTTTAAATACAATTTAATGTCATTTCAAGGCATGAACATTGAGCAACTTGTTGGGGTATCAAGGCTACATAAACACTAAAGTACTGTATATGAATGCAAAGCTAGCAAAGAGACTTGATGGGTAACAGTCCAAGATTCACCATTGGTTAAATCCGCCATGACAAGGAAGTAGAGCACAGTGAAGTGGCAGTACAGCATTAGCAAACAGTACAAAATGACTACCTAGACATAAACAAGAGTGTTGTGGTTGGCCCAACCATTGTTTTAATATTACTTATGTTAACTCATTCATTAGTAGCTTTCCAGAAGGTTCTCCACAAATGCATGATGCATACCTGCTGTCAAATATTCATAGTGATTTTGTGGCTGTATATCTCACTATAAATCTTTTCTAATCAAATTAGCATTTTCCCATCCATCTGTGCAGCATATTTATTTATTTATTTATTTATTAGCAAACACACACACATTTTATATATATAAATATATATATATATATATATATATATATATATATATATATATATATATATATAGTATTATAAGTATAATATAAGTATTCACCCTCATTGCTTTGAAACCCCTCAGTTGTGGTGCCTCACCGTAAGTCACATAATTAGTTGAATGGAGTCTACCTATGTGCAATTAAAGTGTTATGTGTTCTCAATATAAACACACGTGTTCCTGGAACACCGCAGAGTTTATTAGAGGACATCATGAAGACCAAGGAGCTATGAAAACAAATCCAGGACAAACCACCATTGGTTTTTTCATATACATTATAATGCATATTTGGACACATCATCAGTGATCGGTAGTGTTCTTAATGGCTTTCCTGCTGTGCAGCCCTGTGATGCCTAGGGGCTTAAGGAGCACATCAAGCCCTCCATCCTTGGCATCCAGGCCCTTGTTCTTTGCCCTATTCTTTTCATATGCCTCTTCCTTCCGGTCTTACAAGGGAGCAGTCAGCTCCAGCTCCACTTGCCTTGTGGTTTCTGACACCAGGAGCATGTCTAGCCTGAGTGTGGTCACTGGGAATTTGAGCTGTCTCCCTAGGTTGGCCTTAATCTGCCAGTGCCGTGCCGTATCAAGGAGTGCAACTGGTTCAGTTGGTTACTGCTGAGGCTTCTTTCCCGCCCCGACAAAGCGATAGCCTGTCTTGCTGCAAGTTGTTGCTTGCTGCTAGTAATCCCTGTGCAGATGGCATCTGCTATTCCCCTTACCACTTGGTGTCTCATTTATCAAAGAGTGCATAGAACAAGTTCTAAATTTGTGTGTAAGAACTGTCAGAACACACAAAAATTGGCATTTATCACACATGCGTATGTACAGCTGTATGCAATGGACATTGATCATGCATGACTACTCTCATTTGTATAAAGAAATACTCCAAATCTGCATATATAGTAAACAATTTCTCTTTACAAAGCCTGGTTGCCTGCTAATGGCACTGCTTATTGTGGATGACATGCAGAGTGTCTAAAGGTGTAAGAAGATGAACATCACAGACAATGAAGTAGCGATACTGGTGCACATAGAGTAAAAGAAAAATGGTTTATATGGTAGCCTAATTTTATAAGTGGTTTGTCATTACTGTTGTAAATGAGACCCCTAGTCATAGCACCTTCAATAGATCCTCGTCTCTGGCACAGTGAGCATGCTGGGGTTTTCCACGATACCCCAGCTGAAGAGGCTGTATGGGCTGGGGAGGACATCAAAAACTGACTGGATCAGAAAATTGATCCAGAATTGCTCGACCAATACCTCCTCTCGGATCAGCCGACATCTCTCCTTCCCTCTTTGTTTGTTGTAGCACTGTCTTTTTAGTGATACACAGTGCTGTCTGTCCAGACACAATGATTCAACCTGGTCAGTGGCCTCCTACACCCTCCCTGCATTTCCTCCCAGTTCTTACCTCAATGCCTGCCAAAGAGACTCTGGTGTCAGTGGAGTCTCTGCAGCCCCTCTCTTGCCCAGGTAACCATTATGTCCATTATTTAAAAAAAATTATTTAAAAAATGAGGCTGTCCAACAAAAGTCATTAACCAGGTAAAGATGATATTACTCAAAGAACCTAAGTTAGATATTTAAATGTTAGTCATATTGTATAAAAATTCTATTTTAATTCCAGGTTTTAACACTACAAAAATATGGAAAAGTTCAAGTGGAGTGAATACTTATGCAAGGCACTGTACTTTTCTGTGCCAAATGGTATAGGATAAACATCACGTTGTTGTGTGCATTTTTGAATTTTTTTTTCAGAAGATCAGAGAGGAAAGAATGTAGAGAAAGATTCATGTAAGGGAACACAGACAAAAATACATCTTCACACTGTCAACAGGTCTAGGATGTTTAGAGCAAAAAGTTCCACACTGTTGAATTAGTCAGCTTTAGGCTTTGGCATAGTGTGCAGACGAGGAAGGAGTATTTAACTACTGAGTGTTCAGAGCCTATTTAACTTCTTCTTTCACTTCTGATGAAAGCTCAAATGAGACACGATTCAATTTGGCTCAAATGGTGCAATGTGTTTGAGAGAGAACAAAAAAAGAACAAGAGACTAAAGATGGAAGAGAGAGAGAGAGAGAGAGAGACTGAATCTGACTTTTAATGAGACTATTAGTGGAACAAGCATCTCATTGACTGAGGGATGCAGGAGAAGCACATCAGAGGAATGAAAAGGAAGAAAAACAAACACCACTTGTACCCTATTCTGTCTCTCCAGTTACACACACACAAACACACACACACACAAACACACACACACACACGAACACCTGACCCAGGAAGTGCCCTTTCCTCTCTCTTTCTTTACTCAGCTGTTCTACACTTTTAGAAAATGGTTAAGGGTTAAGAATTAAACTCAGGTCCAAAAAACTACTTTTAATTGAAATAGCTGCATTTGTGGGGTGGAGGGCATGGTGGCTTAGTGGTTAGCACCTCCAGGGTTGGGGGCTTGATTCCCACCTCTGCCCTTTGTGCGTGGCATTTGGATGTTCTCCCCGTGCTGCAGGGGTTTCCTTCCCAGTCCAAAGACATGCATTGTATGCTGATTGGCATCTCCAAACTGTCCATGGTGTGTGAGTGTGTGTATAATTGGGCCCCACGATGAGTTGGCACCCTGTCCAGGGTGTCTAACACCTTGTGCCCCAAGCCCTATGGGATAGGCTCCAGGCTCTCTGCGACCCCTTGTAGGAAAATGGACGGCTGGATAACTGAATTTGTATAAATATTTTTATCATATAAAAATCAATACAAATTCTTTTTTTTTTCATATAGGTTTTCATCATTTCCTAACATTTATATGGTGCTAAACCTTTCTCTATATTGGGTAGTGTAATTGGGGAAAGGGAATACAACAGATTTTCACTCTGTGTAGATTTCATTTCTATGTGAATTTTTTTAATAGTGACAGACATGTTTTTTAAAAGAACGTTTCCACTTTGACAAACTATATATTTCATCTTGTTCTTAACAGCTTTGGTCAAACATCAAGTTTATACAGGATTTGCTTCCTACGTGCCTCTAATGCTGACCTTGGCTCAGCCCAGCTTTGCTCAAGGAGCACTCATATTCCTATTGACTATAAGTCACTAGATGACTATAAGAGCATCTCTGTTAAAGTTCTAGGATTATTTTAGCATTTTGGTAAAAGTAAGTTAATGATTTGTTGTGGACACTAACTCAGCAAGTTAGCTAAAAGGTCTATAGCAAGGTTGCTAGGTATGCATTACAAACATAATAAAACCAGCTCAAAAACCAATCTAATGCCAAACTCAAGGGGCCAAATTATGAGTTGGGTTATGCACTAAATAACAATAATGAAAATTGAATATCAAAATTGCACACATTGGTATACAGACCTCAAACATAACTATAAACAAGTGGAGTTTTTCCACATTAAAAGTGAACTCAATCCAGTTACAACATCTGTGACAGCTGTAAACAGCAATATATTTTGGGGAAATAGCGGAATATTTTAGTGAAATATTATATAAGGATTAATTCAGAGAAAATCACTCTTAAATAAAATTTACATAAATCTTTTATATACATTCATGCCTAAATCTTCAAAAAAAAAGTCAGACAATTTGATAATTAACTATGTACATAACAATATAACCAGGTCAGTTCAGCAATTCGAATCTTTTACTCACCTCCAACAGGCCAAACAAATTTCATGAATTTCCTCGTCAAAATCATCAACTTGTGTACTAGATCTCCTACCTACACATTTCCTCAAACTGATACTGCCAGAAGCAATCAAACCTCTATTGAAAATGACAAATTCTTCCCTTAGCATTGGCTATGTATCTAAATCTTTTCAACTAGCAGTTATCAAACCCCTGATTAAAAAAAATCTGACCTTGGCCCATGTCAACTGTCTAACCATAGATCGATATCCAACCTCCCCTTTATCTCAAAGATCCTAGAAAAAGTTGTAGCAGAGTAGTTAGGCTCATACTTGTAGTAACATTTGTGACATCTTTCAGTCAGAATTTAAGCCTCATCACTGAGACAGCACCGGTTAAAGTGATAAATGACCTTCTACTGGAGTCCAATGAGGTCCAATTGTGACTCCTTTCTTGTGTTGCTTGACCTTCTTGTGTTGTTGGAGTCAAGGGAATGGCTCTCTCTTGGCTCAGGTCTTGATTGTTATTAGTTTGTAGATGTAAATGGTGACAATTCTATTCAAACTAAAGTAAAGTTTGGTGTTCCACAAGGTTCTGTTTTAGGCCCACTGCTCTTTTCTTTAAATATGCTACTTCTGGATACAGTTATTCATAAACATGTTATTAGCTTCTACTGTTATGCTGATGACACACAGCTAAATGTTTCATCAAATCCAGATAAGTTTAATAAAGTTGAGGAATGTGTAAAGGACAGTAGGCACTGGATGCTGAGTAACTTTCATCTAAGTAGAAGTAATCAGAAAGCTTACTTTATCTGCCTGCAGTCTGAGTAGGAGTATTTCTGTTTTGTCAGAATTAAGTAATTCTGACAAAACAGAAATACTCCTACTCAGACTGCAGGCAGATAAAGTAAGCTTTCTGATTACGTAGCAACTCTGGATGGCCTTTCAGTTGTGCAGCAGTAAAAGGCCTTGGTGTGATTATTGATTCCAGTCAGTATGTAAAATCAGTGTGGATAATATTGCTAGGATAGCCTTATTCATTTTGTAAATATTGCTAAAATAAGACTTGTAATGTCATTACATGATGCAGTAAAACTATGCTGTTACCTCATGCTGTTACCTCTTCTAGGTTGGACTATTGCAGGGGTGACCAATCTTATCTGGAAAGGGCTGGTGTGGATGTAGCTTTTCATTCCAACCAAGCAGAAGCCACATCCGAGTCTATTGAAAGCCAAGGTCAACTGATTAAACAGGTGGAAACAGGTGGAATCAGGTGTGGATCCTGCTTGATTGGCATGAAAATCTGCACTCACATTGGCCTTTGCTGTTAAGATTGGACACCCATAGTCTATTCTAATGCCTTGCTTTTTGGATGTTCCAATCGGTGCATAAACAAGCTCCAGTTAGTCCAGAATGCAGCAGCCAGAGTCCTTACTAGGACCAGAAGATTTGACCACATCAAAAGATTTGACCAGATTTGGCTCTCAATAAAATATTACACAGATTATAAAATACTACTAATGACCTATAAAGCACTGAATGGTCTCACACCGCAGTACCAAAGCAAACTTTTATTAACCACCATGCCTGATTCAGTCAAGAGGTGCAGGCTCTTTGTTGGTACCTAGAATGATTAAAACTACAGCATGAGGCACAGCTTTTTCTTACAAAACCCCTTTAGGTCTAGGCTGAAAACCTATTTGTTTAGTCAAGCCATTTGTTAATAGCTTTTCTTTTAGGTAAAGGTACAGATCTGGAGGGTTTATGGGCATCTGGTAAACTGGAATATTTGTATGCTGTCCGCCACCCCACTTTCACACATGCACTCAGGTTTATTGATGGTGGAATGGTTGGCCAAGAATGTACCAGGGTGCCCTCATGCTTGTGTTACCTTCTGGCTCTCCCTTTTAGTTATGCTGTCATAGCTACTCCTGCCAGAGTTCCTGCTTAAACTCTGCTTGAGTCCCTGCTAACTATAGACCAACATCTTCTTAAACCATTACAGGACAAGAGTTTAACTAATTATCTGTCCCCCCACCACTACCACTATACACACAGTTTATGCTCAAGTCCCAATCATTGAACAGCAGATAACTTAATTTTGATGTTATAGACTTAAAGTTAAAACTCGGATAGGTTCCCTTTTAAGTCTAGTTCCTCTCAATGTTTCTTCCTCAAGTCATCTCAGGAAGTTTTTCCTTGCCACCGGCACCTCTGGCTCATTTAAATCTATATCCAGATTTCTGTACAGCTGCTTTGTGACAGTGTCCATGGTTTAAAATGCTATATAAATAAATTTAATTGAGTTGAATTGAATTGAATTAAATTATTCATGCATTTATACATTTACTAGTTTGTCAGATATCCATAGGATTTTCACAACAAACACTATTCATCTAATTTATTGAAAAGAAAACTAGATGTCAGGACATATTGACAACTTCAGCGCTAAAGGTTTTATCCTCTTAATTCAAGGCATATTTTTATTCTGGGTATTAGCATTTAACCCATGAAAAATATGCTCAAATGCTCTGAAAATAAAGGGCAGCATATTGAGTCAGCCTCTATACAACAGCCATGAGGAATTTATTTTACAGGCTGATAAAAGCTCTAATAATAGCATTTTTGCTTTCAGACGTCTGCCGATCTTGTTATGTTACAGTGTGTCTAGCTTTCCTGCTAAAAGCCATGCCATTAAAACAGTGCAAGTTCACACAGGAGCTCTTCTCTACATGCTGCTAATGCTGACCCCAGCCTTGCTTGAGCAGCACTTCACATTCCTGTAGATGATGAGATTAGCATGATAAATGTCAGAGCATCTTTGTTAAATTCCTAGGATTATTTTAGCATTTTTAAGTAAATGAATGATTTATTGTGGGGACTAATTGTAAAGGTAGATTTTTTTGTGGACTTTAGGATTAGGATGTTAACATTAGGATGTTCTGGATCAAGTATTATATTATAAGCTGCCAAATAATGAGGGTGGAAGCCAAGCCATATTGTTAAACCAAATTTACAGTGATTCATGTGATAATTACAATTGGAGTACAATGCAGGAATATATTGGCAATGTACTGGACTCCTATTAGATGTTTGTTTGCCATCTTCTATGCTCCATATCATCGTATTAGTCTTTCTGTTTATTTATTTATGTCAGGCAACAGATATGGACACAGGTGCAGGTACAATCATGCTTTATTGAAGCTTGCAAACAAATCCAATATGGTGAGCAAAAAATCTGGAACAGGAAACAGGCAGTGGTCAGGCAATTGGCAAACAACATAAATGAGGCAAGGCTCGAATCAAAAATCAGAATACCAGAACAGGGATCAAAACCAGAATAACAACATAGCAAAATACAAAGACTTAGTATCGACTGGTAAAAAAGACCCAGAGCGTATACTTCATAAAGTGAGTGTATTTGGAAAGTCCTTAAGCACTGTGACTATGTGATAGAGTCCAGGTGTTTGTGAACAGTAATCAGGTGAACGTGAACATGAGAAAGTCTGTGATGGCCATGTTTGTAGGCTGCGTTGTGTTCTGGGAACTGTAGCTTGATGTCGATTCCGGCATTGACGTGACTATTTATTTGTTTGTTTGTTTGTTTATTTAACATTATCATATATTACAGCGTATTGCAGTTGACAGCAAAAAACAAACAAATCCAACACAATCTGCATCTTCACTTCAAATTTTTATGGCCCAAAGTGAGCCCCTTCCAAAGCCTACTCCATTTAATAAACATGCATATACAATGCATCACTCCCCGTCAATCCCAGCACAACTAGCCAATCACGGATGTCTGTGAGCTCATTTACATACATGGGCTCTGCTGAAATCAGTTATTCTGGAACTGAGGCTGCGTATATTATCCTCTTTATAGTGCTGGTCTTTTTTCCTTTTCCTTGTACAAGGAAGGAAAAAGCTATGTCTGCAGCCTCATCTGTGCGACTTCTTTCAGGCTGATAATGACCTAGGCTCATGATGGAATGAACAATGCCACAGTGCAAGGATTATATTGTTCTTAAGGGACGATTAGTACAGCTCAACCTTGGCAGGGTTCCATTGCATGCTCTTTAGCTGGTACAACAGAATATAAACTGCCAACCACTGATAACAGCCTTTGATGCCTATATTGTGTTGCTGAATGCAGACACACTGATATTGCATCACCTGTGGCACACAGGTGGCTGTGGAATAAACACTCCCATATCGAGCTCTCTGTGGGGAAGCTGATCAACCATGGTCCTAGCAGGGATAAACCTGGCAAATGCATAGTGCCAAGTATGCTTTGCCAGACTTATATAGATCAATACTGTGAAATCTGCCTTGCGTGCCAAAGTTGCTCTTTGGACATGCTGCCCAAAAAAAAGCCCTGGAAAGAAGAGTGCTGTTTCAAAATTGCAATACCACAGTCAAATGCACTGGCCCGGACATACCTTTATGTCACAGCAGCATGGTAGCAGAGGTTCTATCAGCCTTACCAAGCCCTAGACAGGCAGCCCTAGGCCCTATTCATCTCATGGTATGGGTCCTAAACAGACTCCGTCCATAGAAAAAAGGTCCTACAAAGTATATGCATGGGAAAAGTGCTGGTAGTTGGGTGATTTACTGTTGAAGACATTGCATATCAATGGGTTTGATGACACAGGGATACAAACTCCCGTTTCAACACTGGCCTGCAACGTTCTCGGGCCACATCAATATTAGACCCCAACAAGGTTGCCACTCTGACCCACAAAGTTTGCAGCAGTAATTCTCTTAGGTTTGCTAAAGCGAAGACTTTCAGAAGTGGGTTGGTTGTCAGCTTGTGGCTAGATCCCAAATACCACAGGAAGAGACATGCCCTCATTTCTGTGAGAAAGGCACAGGCTCTAGCATATCCTTCCTAATGAAATGGGTCCATTTGGGAGCAGCACCCCATCACTGCCCTCTAGCCCTATGCAAGACCCTTGAAACACACTATCTATGCAAGAAACAATCAACTTGAACCCTCATTTGTGTGCCTGCAAGGCCCACAAGGCCACAGAATCATCCATTTCTCTATTTGGGGTTCAAAAGGGGTGGCAAAGGGGACATTGAACATAATTTATTATTATAATTTATGAGCCATCAATTGCTACTGAAAAGCAATTGGCAAAGGTGAGCATAAGCGAATGGTTTTGTTCAGATAACAACATGGTCACCATTAAAGCCAATAAACAAGAAAAAAGTCTTATAGTGTCTTATGTCATGCATTTAAATTTATTGAGTAGTATTAATGGGATTGTATAATTAAGGAAAACTGTAAATAGCTGATTAAACTGAGGACGATCAGTTTCATCAATTACCTGTTACACATTGTTTGACATGGGGGTTCTGTGTACATGTAGTTGATTTTTGATAACACACTGAATGAATATGGATGGTCATATATAATGTAACGTACAATGTAATGTAGTTTTTGTGGTATCTGCAGAAACCTTGCTTTTTTGGGGTGCAGAATTTCAAACTGTAATTGCAATTCATTTTAATTAAAAAGTTGTCTTAAGAAAAAGTCTTAAGAAATATGCTAACATGAGCATTGCATAATACATAATATAATCATATTTTAGGAAAATACTGAATAGCTCTTTAGCATTTTTTTTTTTTTGCTGATTGCTCAGCATCAATTTCATACACGATTTCTGTTGTTATAAGTTTAGCTGATGCATGATCAATCTGCCCCTCACCCCCCACTCCAACCACATGACACACCTGTAACAGACCCACAACGCTACAATAGGTTGTTACTAATCTATTAGGTTTGTAACATTTAATTGCTGTCAGTGATGATTTAAGTACAGCATTCCAGCTGTCTGGTTCATGCATAGAAATAAAACTATTAAAAGTGTTTAAGCTATGATTAAAAGTAATTTGCTAAAAAGACAGCTATTTAGAGCAGCAGAGTATAAAGGACCAGCAATGTCAAAGGAAAAGTTCTTTGCAGTTAGCATGAAAAATATTTGTACAGCTTAAGCCTTAAAGTAAACCCAATTACGGTGCCTTCAAAGCAATGCCACAGCAAATTAGTAGCTCCAACCTTTTCTTAGCACACCATAATGCGTATCAAGTCACAAAACAAAGAGACTGCTTGGGAAGAAAGTGCTTTGCTAGACTGTGTATATATATATATATATATATATATATATATATATATATATATATATATATATGTATATATACTGTGTCTGTGTGTGTGTCTGATGAAGGGAGAAAGAGTGAGACACATTCAGCTGGGAATTCATGCAAAGGCAGACGAACATTTTCGCAGATATTCACAGATGCAGCTATATCACAGCCCAGAAGATGAAAAGGAACTTGCTGAGGTGTGGTGTCTTTGCGAATGAACAAACACCTTTCAGTGTGTTTAGCTTTGGGCTGTGGCTTGACTGAAGAGGCGGTGAGATTACTGACATGGGAATAGCTTAAACGGCTGTAGCAGATGTTGCACATGATGCAGCGCATATGGCGAAGACAGGAGAGATGAGGGGAAGGGATATGAAATATGTACAGGAGCAGTATGATGTGCCATTAACAGGAGAAAGCAAGAGAATGATTGAGGAGATGTATCAGCAAAGTGGCCAGACAGTATCAGACTGCAGCATGCTCTTTCAGAGAAGGGATGTTTTTTTAAACTTGTGCTTTCCATCTGAGAAAGTAAACAGCTGCCCCAGTGTGTTTTGAAATTAATATTTGACTGACATCATTTTTGTCCATGTGCTATCCAAAACCCAGCAGGTTTTTCTAGCAGGGCTGATGTGGATTTCACGGCATCTGATCCAGATGTCATCTGGGAAATCTTGGCATCTGGATTCAAGGCTATAATCAGTATAACCCACTAAAACAGATTGCTAATATGAAATATGGAAAGCAGTATAATTAGCTTTTAATGAGGAAATAGCCAAAAAAGAATAAGTAGCCAGACAGAATGAACTGCAATACTCACATCCGCAAATTGTAAGACTGTAGGATGAGTCAAAAAAGGTTTCAGTTAAAAACACATGTACGTATCTTTGATACTTATAAGTATCCAACCACTCCTGTGTTTATGTACATTATAATGTACATACACACAGGGGTGGTAAATGAACTAGTGGGGCTAAGCCCCTGAATTCACCCATTAGGTGTAGTGACTATAGCTGACTATATCTGTCAAACACCCTCAATCCCATTCACCAATGGAAAGGAATCACCATAGGACCACCACTGACCAGACACTGTCACTAACATTGTAGTTTGTATGGTGCTGATCTGAATATGTCAGGTAGAGCAGTATTACTTGAGCTTTAAGCCCCTCACTGTCATTGCTGGGGAAGTACACTGACCAAAAATGTCTCTTCAGCAGCTGTGATGTGGTGACGGATGAAGGCTAGAGGGTAATTAACACACACTGCATGGAAAAAGATGAGCTACAGTCTCCTAGTGTACACTTACAAGGTGTCTAATAAAGTGCCCAGTATGTGTAAATAAAATAGACATAATTTCTGTATAATCTAGTAATATAGAATGATAATATAAAAAAACCTTCATAAATGTGATTAATCCCTGTCTCCTCAGTTCCTGTTTAGCTTTATAGCTTCAGGAACAAATGGACATTTGTATATTTCTCCTAAAAGTGAAGCAAATAATTTTTTTTCCTCACCGTGAACCTTTAAGTGCTTGGATTTACAATGGACAAGTAAAATATTTTACTTATATTGCAGCGATGATGTTCAGATCATTTTGTAGAAGTAACATGGAAAAACAATGGTGTTAAAATGGGGGAAGTGTTTTGGATCTGAAGCAAAAATGTAATTTTAGTGGCCGTGTAATTCCCTCTCTCTTTACTTATTTACACTCCCACCTGCACACACACCCGGCATCTGGAAAGCCCCTGAGTACTGAGGCTCCATACACACACTACACACGATATATATATATATATATATATATATATATATATATATATATATATATATATATATTTTTTTTTTTTTTTCAATTACAGGCACAAGCATTTCTTAATTAACAGCAGGTCTCCCTCTCTTTCTTTCTCTTGCTCTCTCTCCACACAGGATGTTGTTGCTTTGCCATGTTTTACTTGGCCGTAGATGTTGCCAGATCAGGCAAACAGCAATGTGGAGCCATGATGCCCATGAGAGCATCAACTAGCCAGCAAGTGTGTTCTCACACACCAACATAATTTTACATACTTAGAGAAAGGAAGAACAGGAAGACACATTAAAGCTAAAGACAAAGGATCGATGCAGAAATCTATTAGAAACTCATTAAGAGGACAGCCAAGAATCTTGCTTAATGCTGCCTGACAATTTAGGATAGACTGCCAAACAGATTTTATATGTGCCGTGGCCAGGGAAAACCCATCAACGTCGCCGAAGATGAATTCTGACAAACAGACCAAAAATTTGGGGTTTGACCAAAACTGTGTTTTTCTGCTTATAACTTACACTGACATATATCTCTACTTTAAAATACACTTCACCAAAACAACATTAAAAATGTTTTTATTTACATTATAACATTGCATATGCTAAATCATGTTAGGTTAATAAGGAGCCAGTTTAATTTCTAAACACGGCAGTATAAATGGTCAGTCTGCTTAAAGAAGATATTTTAATTGCTAACTTGCTAGCTAAGGGTGAATTTCTAATGCAGTGTACATTATCCATTGATCAAATTTTTGGATATGTGCCAAAGAGAAATGGACAACAGTCAATCAATTTGTAAATGGTATCAATACAAGCTGTCATATTATTTGCACGCACACACACACACACACACACACACACCATCGATGACACTGTAGAGATTCCAGAGGAACCCTGTGCCCCTTGTAGCCTCAGATTCTTGTTCATGTCTCAGGATAGAAACATGATGTGGTCTTCTACTGTTGTAGCTCATCAGCCTCAAGCTTTGACATTTTGTGCATTCTGAGATGCTTTTCTGCTCACCACAGTTGTAAAGAGTGGTTATTTTGACTGAGTGTTCAGCCCATCATTGATTAGTCAATTTGTATTAAAATGATTATGGAGTTCCAATCCAATGTACACCATGTGTACCTTCTACAACTTTCCCAAAGTGTCATGAATGTGCTGTTAGTAAAAACTTGCTAATAATTTGTAAGATATGGATAAAAAAAATTACAGTAACACTGTACCTCAATCTCTCTACTCATAATGATAACTGATGGCTGCTGTTCTCTCTCCCATGTAAAGACAAAGTTGCATAAAACCTCCAGTATCATCTTACACACATTGACATAAGCCTTTCATAAATTCTCCAGTAGTGTTTTATAAAATATTTATGCAATGCTTATGAATATGTTATGCAGGAACTGGGGAAGCTAACCTACCGAAAGCAAAAAGCCGACCTAGTGAGCGTAGTTTATGGCTGAATTCAGGTGATATGGGACACTTTTTGTTAAATGCTCCAGAAGGCCCAAGCGTATTATCATGTTTCAGTAATATATATAGAATTAATGTTAAGATTTATCAATATATTCATGCTGATATGAAACAGCAATGCATTATTATTTACATACCTTCAAACATAGTGGTCATTTGGTGTCTAAATTAAGGTTTAGTTTGGTACTTTGTAGGGAATTAAATATTTTATTTCAGTGTAGTCATGATGAAACATTAATCTAAACTATTGTATATTCAACCAAATGAGAAATTAAAAGAAAATTAGTTTAGGATATGTTTGGCTGGCAAAGCACTCCTTCAAAAAAGACATAAAAGACATAATCATCAAAGTGTCCATTTTCTTTCGCACAGGACTCATCTTACCACACACACATCACACCTAATCCATTCTTGATCAGCTTTGTGGTATTCTTCATTTCCACAGGCAATCTTACAGCTACTGCATCTGTGTCTTTTTTTTTTTTTTTTTTTTTTGCTTTTGGGGCAAAAAAATAAATAAAAAATTTTTAAAAAATTTAAAAAATAAAAATTGGGGGCAGTCATGGCCTAATGGATAGGGAGTCGGACTTGCAACCCGAAGGTGAACCTGAAGGTTGTGGGTTCGAGTCTCAGGTCCAGAAGGGATTGTAGGTGGGGGGAGTGAATGACCAGCGCTCTCTTCCACCCTCAATACCACGGCTGAGGTGAGACCCTTGAGCAAGGCACCGTAACTCCAACTGCTCCCTGGGCGCCGCAGCAAAAAAGGCTGCCCACTGCTCCGGGTGTGTGTTCACGGTGTGTGTGTGTTCACTACTGTGTGTGTGCACTTGGATGGGTTAAATGCATGGCACAAATTCCGAGTATGGGTCACCATACTTGGCCACAAGTCACAAGTCATTTTATTACTACCTTTTTCTTTGTTTTGCCTTTTTACGCAGACTTTGCATACATACAATGCCACTGGCTGGTCAGTGGTATGATGGCAGCCAACAGATATTTATTTTTATGTTTTAATATCACAGGTTCAAGTTCAGAGGGGGAAATATCATAAGGATGCATCATGATATGTATATAAAATGTCACTTTAATAACATGTTTATTAAAGTTTTACAGTTATTGGAGCTTTTGTGCAACCAGGTTACTTTAAGTTTTTCTCCCTAAAACATTTCTCTTTTTTTTTTTACTTGAATTTTGTTGGTTGCTTTGTCACATTAAACGTATCAAAAGATCTGACATTATTTATCTTGGCTTCATTTCTTTACATCACAAAACCCTAGTCAGCAGGTACGGTGAAAGAAAAACATACAGTAATATCTAGAGCACCTTTTAGTGAACCTGATTATGAGATCCGTTCATGTGTCACACTATGCCTCTCTTTCACTTCTCTTTTTCAGCTTTCGTTTAAAAGGTAACACCAGTGTTGTGCACTTTTCAGATATTAAGAGAAAAATAGTATATATGAAGATTTGCCTGACAATTTAATTCACTTTTATAACAAACAATAATTTCCATATCCATAGTTTCCATCTCCTGTGGTAACACATCACTCTGGGAATCCTGTCCTTATCTGTGATCTTCTCTCCCACCCTGCTTTACATGCCATAATGGACCATAATGGCTTCCAGCCTCACCCCTGTTGTTAAAGCAGTAGAACAATGACTCACCCTCCTTTTCCGCTCTGCAGGGTATGGATGGGAACTAAGATCGTTTCAGCATTCCAGCATATTCTATGACAACTGCTTAGCACCTGTTAGCAGGCATGGGGTTGCAACGAGGCCAAGGAAGCTCATAGGTTCTGCTGTCAATCAGAAAGAATGATGTAACGGCCTCTAATCTGGTGATTGGTTTTAGATAGAGGAGAAAGGGATGTGCAGTAAGATCCAAAAGGGTACCAAATTTTATTTACTTCTTAGCTCTGCATGTACACCTTGTGAGATTTTGTAATTCAACTATACACTATATTGTTATTTGTTTATTGCGTATAATCATTTTATTGATAACAATAAGGAGTCTTAACATACTTAACATGGTCTCTTTATTTAGGCTTTCCCATAAATCATGGCCAACATTCTCAGCTGAGGTCCAGTTTGGGGGGTATATAACTTTAGCTACATGTATAAGGTTAGTCCAAATGACAGAAATTAAGCCATACTGAAAAGCCATGTTTTAAGAAAATTTGAAATAATAAGCATGTCACAGAACAACCTATGCTGGAAAAAAAAGGAAGACAGCAAAATATGTTGAACTCTGTGACCTAAGTTGATGTCACCTATTGGACAGGTAGAAGGTAAGGTAGTACTACTCACCCCAATAACCACAGCTACTAGTAATACTAACAACAATTTTCCAAGCCTTCCAAAAGTCCAATGATTTAAAAAATATTCCACTGTAAGCTTCCACGACAAAAAAAAATTGTGTGTGTCATATGTAATACATGGTTACGCCTCCCATCACCCCAGTGTCAATTCCAAATCCACCAGCTAAGGACTCCACCAGTGTCTTGAAAGTGTCTTCATGTCAGTTTGAGTCCATTCTTCCATTGACTGGGTGAGCAATTTATCTAGAATTACTGCTTATTTCAATCTTTCAGCAGCTGTTCCAAGTTTCCAAAGGTTAACTCATATTTTATGTGCAGGATAAACACATCCCAAAGTGTTTTATTCCTTTTATACAAAAGCAGGTTGCCAACTATTGAATTTTTGTTCTCCATGTCAGATAATACAATAAAGATCCTCTAACAAAAGACCTGCGATTAAGGAAAATTATTACGTTCTACTTACTTCATTAATCAGCATGATCTGGACAGAAAATGGGGTTGCACAAACAGAAATATTTTTATAAGTGAGCTTGAGGTAAAAAGAATATTCTTTTCTGCCATATTTTGTTTGTTTTGCCTTTTCCATTAGTGTATTTGTAGCTGTCCCATGAATTTTGCATCATCCTATTACATCCTGTTACAAGTGTCATAGCCGCGGTCACACTCTGACATTTTAATCAAAATGTTCTGACAATAGACCTACTCCCACAGAACCAATTCCAACTCACTGACTTTATTGCCTTTGTAATCTTATTAGTAAGATGACTAATATTATTGAAATGATAAGCCCTTGCTCCTCTCACTCAGTCCTTATGGATTACAGATGTTCTTCACTATATTGCACTGGAATGTACTCGGTGTACCCTGAGAGGTTTCTTTTAGAAGTTTCATAAAACATGGCAACCTTTTCTCACCTGGATGAAGAAGCAGTATTTGTATAATCCTTGACTAATATTTCCTGGCTGAGATTCTCCACATAAAGTATGTGTATGTGAGTAAAGAATCACTGATACCTTCTAGCATTACAGTACATATTCCAGTCAATTACTGGTTTAAACAGATTATTGAACATGACATACCAAACGTTTATATCATTTGGTACTTTCCCCCCCAGCCATTCTTACCTGCTCACTCTCACTCACTTTTAGTAACCACTTTATCCTGATCAGGGTCACTGTGGATCTTATCTTGGACACATTGGAAGCAGTGGCGGCTCATCCATATGGGCAGCATTTCAGAGCCCCAACATTTATATCAGCCATTCAACACATATTAATATTCATAAAGTCTTGATTCACAACTCCATATGTTTTAAATTCAGTGGAAAGATTAATGACTTCTTTTGAGCTACCAACCTTTTAACTATAAGCCAATTTTCTGTGGATTTCTTTGCATTTCTAGATGTGCAATCAGGGTACGACGTGCCTGCCTGCCCCACTTTGCTTTCATAGAGTTATCATTACAGTTAGTGGTCAAAAATGGGAACTGCAACAAGCACAAATAGACATCCATAAGGGCAAATTTTGTTCAGGCTAACTCTATGAACATTTTCAGTGGAGGAGGAGGAGGACAGACTTGGCAGTTAATGACAGGGCTGCCAGATTGAGCTAATTTAAAACACTCTGCGGCCACCAACATGTTGTATTAGCAAATAATTTGAATTAACTTTAATAGATGTCTGCAGAATGGCAAAGTGTAAGTGCAGACAGTGTGTCTATGATGTAGAGAAACATTTCTATTGTATATATTGCAAAGATTGGGAGAGAGAAAGGGGGATTATGGAGTGGATAATGTTGGTATATCAGAAGTATGTGTGAAATACTTGTTTCCCAATCAAAGACTGAGAAAAAGAGGAAACATTTCCATTTTTCCAGTGCCCAAATGTTTGGGCTACTTTCAGGTTTTTTGTGTGGTTTTTGAGATGTAGTTTGGGTGGAATTTTTGCTGAAACCTGTCAACCCTGTTTAACGATATTGCGTTGAACACAGTAGAAAGTATGACTAAAACCACTCAAAATGAGCTGCTAGACTGTATGCCGGTTGCATGACTGCATGTTGTCAACTCTCAACTGCCTAATACGGGGTAACTATAAAAATATACTAAATAGTAATCTATAGCATAAGTCAAGTGTAAAAACCATCTCGACATTTTGTCCTAAGATGCTGCTGATTGGAAGTGCGGGAGGAATACACCATGGACGGAATTCCAGTCTACTGCACCTTAGTTAAGTTGTAGTATATTTTGTTTACCTTTGAAAACTATGTATATGTAATATTAAACATGGGTTAATTAGTCACCAGCATGGTAGCTAGTACATTGCTAGATAATTTAGATCACCTGATTGACAGTTGTTGTTTTGTTTTGTTTTTTTTGTCTCCTTCATGGCAATTCCAAAAAAAAGAAAGAAAACAAAAATTCTGACATTGCCAGAGCTTCATTAGAATGTCATCAGCTGTCTTTGGTTGCAAATTGGCGCTAAATCGATCACCAGTGACTATGTTACATTATGCTTTCTAAGACCACTGATCTCAACTTACAATGAAAGAATTCTTTTATGATGTGAGATTTTTGTCTGCGACAGCAAAATTGGGTTGAAAATTGTACAGTGTTAAGCCTGCTTTATTTCTTTTGGACTGTGCTGAGGAACACAGCATGCAAAAACTCTCTAACATTTGTGTTACAAAGAGAAGCTCCTTTTACAGCATATAAGTTGGAAATAAATTTGTGTTTTGCATTGTAATGAATTAGATAGTATAATATGCTTTATATACCTTGGGTGGGTCCCATCATCAAACACACATACACAAAGCATTCAGAGCTCTTTAATGAGAGGCTCCAAAATTACCACTTCTTCCTGTCATTCCCTCTGGGAATCATCAGGAGTGTGCTCAGCAGTCTGGAGCTCATTTGGAGGGCTCTTTCCCCACTAAGAGCTTGCTACAATGAGTGTCATCTGCCACTAAGAAAAACATGGACAGGAAACAGGATTGCATGAGGGGGAAAAATATGGTAGAGATACTACATACAGTCAAAAAGGCCTCAATGAAGATGTAGACAGCAAGAAATATACACATATACACTGTGTATAAGCAAAAATAAAACAGATGTGCATGAGGAGAAAGGAAGGTACTGAGGTTTAATGTCTCATTTTAGCATGCTAGGATTTCTTTTCACACACTATGTGACAGTTATTACAAAAAAGATAATAAATCCTTAAGTAAAATAGAAAAAGAATAGGTTTTGGGCTTTGTTATTTTTAATTGGACTACAAACACTCAGGCTTTAATTGAATTTGTGCTCTAACACTGAAGTGCTGTAGTGCTTTAATTAAATATGATCATAATGTGCTTCATTTAAAAAGAAATCCTGTGGTTATGAAATTAGGCGGACAATCTGTGCTATTCACAGAAACCTGTGAAACTTAAATGAACCTCTCAGACAGTTATGGAATGGGAAATGTAATGGACGAGAAGAACTAAATGAGGGAGAGATGGAATGGATGACAGAAAGAGAGAGCAGGACTCAGTGTTATATTGCCTAGAAAACTGGCGGAGACAAACCATTTTAAATGATCCACTCAGAGTCGTTATTTATATAGAAAATAGCTACACATAAATGTCGTTAAATGTAAACACAGATTAAACTCTAAAGGAAAGACAACATGACATTTAATATGTACCACCTAAAAAAGGAGAAAAAAGTTTTGGATATTGAGATAAACAGTGAATAATGGAATGAATTAATGATGTAACCCTCTACGGCACACATTTTGATGTTACATGTCCAAAAAGCTTTCATCAAAATCCTCAGATCATTTCTCAACCGCTAATATATTTTCAATGTGTTTTACCCCACATCATAACACATTTACAAGCATTTCATGTATCTATTTATAAAGCAATAGAGGATTTTTGAAAGTCTTATGTCAAAACATGTTAGGTGGCATCAAAGGTTTAATGTAGTAGATGACTGTCTTTACATGAAAAAAGAGAAGAAAGAAGAACCTCAAACTATCATTATATATAGATATAGACTGTTCAAGATTGTTACTGTACAGTGTTGCTTATTATCATACAGGTTATTAGTTTGTTTTTACCTTTTTATTCATCATCAATTCCATTTTTGACCAAAATTGAGTTTTTTTCTGCTAATAATACACTTGGACATCTCTGCTTCAAGAAAATATATTTTACCAAAATGATGTGGAAATGGTTTTATCTAGACTAGGGAACCAAAGTTGTTACCTTTCATATGCATAGCTTTTTATGTGTCTGCACAACCCCAGAACTCTGTATCTTCCTTCATGTGACTCATCATGACCAACCAGTGTTATGTGCAGTCCAAGTGGACATCTTGGATCAGGACTGAAGTACTGGGTTTAGTCTTTTTCCTCTTCTTCTTAAAGACTTTGGAAATCCCACCACTGGTGTGTCTTCTCTTCTTCTACAAATCTTTGGTGTTCTTGCTGGCACATAGCCTCACATGTTCCTTTGTCTTTGTTCCATTCCAGTCAGAAATTAGACAAAATCAGTCCTGACTTTGCTCCAGTAGAACCAGAGAAATGAGTGGGTCAGTCCCTCCCAAATGACAGCTGGCCAGAGGATTTGTATAACCATTTTCTTTGGCTCTGTCCCATCTCTACTTGTGTTACTGGATGTGGTTCCGTGTATTTACTGTGATACTTGCCTGAATGTCTACTTGCTGCTTTCTTATGAAATGATCCACAAAGAGATCTTCTCAAGTCAGCATCTGATATTATTTTGGTGCCTATTATGGTTCCGCTACTCTTTCCACAACCCTTAGGAAATGGTTATTTTGATACATAAGGGTTCTTAGCTTCCTAATGGGGTCCTACTTCAGAACGATAGAGCAACATTCTGTCAATAGGTCCTATATAGAACCATTACAGATTCCTGAAGGGTCTAAATGTAAACTTTTTTTCTTGGTGTGTGCATTAAGCATAGGTATACAGCTCTACCTGTACAGATGTCAAAGTTTTGTAGTATGTAGTTTTGTAGTATCTCAAAATTTGGTTCCTAACCTTGATCTAAGACTAGACCTTGGATCCTAGGACTAGACCTTGGATTTGTTTGCACAACACCTACACCCCCTACATTCCTGTTAATATACCTATATTATCCTGTACTTATTTATTATTATTATTTATTATATATGTTAGTTTCACTGCAACTACCTCAGCCCGATGTTGCACAGCATTACATTGCACATATCTGCACTTTATTCCTCATATAGTCCATACTTCTTCTGCCATCTATCTTTTATATTATATTTTTATATTTAAATTAAATTAAGTAAATTCTGTTTTATGTCAATTTTGTTTGTTTGTCACCTGACAGTCATAAAATGCAATTTTCTGCAAGTCGTAACTGTGTATGGTTGTGTATGTAACCAATAAAATTTGAATTTGAATTTGGTCCTGGAGTACTCCCCGTCCAGCACATTTAGTGTTTTCCTAACCCATTAACTTCAACACAGAAACGGCTGTTAATTAGCTGATTAACTGAATAAAGTGTATCTGTTTAGCACTTTAAGGATATAGGCAATCAGCTCTTTCCTCCTTTTAAGGAAATAAAAAAGATATATATATATATTGCTAATTGTCTGTGATCGCGCACTGCAACAAGCATGGTTTTTAAAGCATTACTGTCAAATCTGACCAATCAAAGCTACTGTGAATTTACAGAATGAATAATAAAGCAGACTCAAAGTGACCTACAAATCTAGCTATTTTGTGAGAGAATAAATAGTAGTGTCAATTGTTAAAGCATATGGGACAGTTTAAATGAGAATAATCTGCTAAAAATAGTCGTGGTTAAAATTCCTTCCATAACTCAACACCACTGGCAATGATGCTGTGCTGCTCTGGCACACGTTCTGTTATGTCCTTTGAAGGATGATTCACTACTGCCATACCGCTCAAATTATTCTTGCTACATACAAAGCAATGAAAATACTACATGTCATTCTAATTGATTTCTGCTGTTAGTGAAAGTCTTTCAGACTTGAGAAACGTGCTGCCTCCTGACATAAAAGACTTGATGTAATACCCTGTAGATTATCAGAATGTTTATGAATTGTCCATTAAGATCATGATAGTAAATCAGGAAAATCACATGTATGGCATGAATACAATTAGAAAAAAAAAAACATGGGACTCAGATTTTGAGGTATAATGTTATTGTGATGGTCCCACCTGTAGATGATTAGTAACCTGACAGCAACTTAGCAGCTTACTCTCAGAAGGCTGATGTTTGTTAACAGGGTATAAAAGGATTAAAAGTGCATTATATACCATTACTTTGCCATCTACAATATGGAATTAATACTGCAGAAGACACGTAGTTTATTTGAGTGCTGTGGTGGCACAGCAAGTAGCACTGCCACCTGACAGCTCCAGGGTTCCCAGTTCAATCCCAGGTTTGGATTACTGTTTGTGTAGAGTTTCGCTTTCTCCCAGTGTCCAGGTTCTGTGGTTTCCTCCCACCTCCCGAAAACATGCTGGTAGGTGCATTGACTATGTGAAATTGCCCCAAGGTGTGAATGAGTGTGCAAATGTGTATGTGCATCCTGATGTCCTGTTATTGACTGGCATCCCATCCAGGGTGTATTCCCACCTCATTCCCACTGTACCTGGAATAGATTCTGGATTCACTACAACCCTGACCAGGAGAAAGCAGTTACTGAAGATGAATGATTGAATAAATTATAGAAAAGTCCAAAGTGCAGAAGGTAAATTACAGTTGATTGCCAGTTTTTAATGCTGTCCACCAACTGATAATGTATTAATGTCAATTAAGGTCAATCTGAATGAAATTTAATATTCCAAATTAAATTTGGGATGGGATTAGGATTCCAAATAATATTTGGAAGATTAGTAAAAATATTTTTAAAGGATCTTCCACTAAGACTGGAATTATTTAAGACTTATTAAAAACACAAGCAAGGGACTTGATAATTATGTAAGCTATATATCTGAGGATTCTGGGAGATGGAATTCCCGACCTACACATTTAGTTACTTAAGTCATACCAATTTCACAGCAGTGTAAAAAGCAGGTTTAAATAGCATGCATGATTACATAGTGAGCCACTTTCTCATATGTTGATTATTGATTTCATTAACTAATAATCCAATCATCTCCCTTAGCCAAGTTTGGAAAAAGAAAAAAAAAACTGTTACAGAAAAAGATGTCACCTTTGGCTTAAGGCTGGATCCACCAAGTTGTAAATCAATATATTTTACAGAAAACTAGACCTCTAATGAACAAGGTGGCAAAGGCAAGGGAAAAGAAACATTATGAAGAAACCATGATAGTAAAACTGAGACTCAAAAAGAGAAACCTGACCTCCTCTGGGCAACACTAGCTAGTGGAATTGTCGGTACGAGGAATACAAGTATACAATACGAGTAAAGTCTGTGCAAGTAAACACTGTTCAATTTTAGCAGTCGTTTAAGATTATTACTTGTTACACTGTATGAGACGATCCGAGTAAAATCTTGGCCGACTTCTATAACAGACTGTGTGATAATGTGTTCTCCCTGTCAAATTATATGATGAAGGTCCTCTAACAATAGACCTGTGATTAAAGAAAATTACTACGCGCTGCTTACGTCATCAGTCAGTGCAATCCAGATTCATGCAGAAAAAAGGTTGGCATAAATAGAAGCAAGCCCTTGGTATAATAGTAGCACTGTTAAAAGAGAAGAAGAGAAGTCTGAAGCCATTTATGGCTGGGTTAACGAGGGAAACATGGAATGCCCATTTTTCAAAATGAGCATGAGTTAATAAAGATGTATTTATGTCTGCGTTCCAGGTGTTTTTGGTTTTGTTTGTTTTTAGGGGGATCCGGCCCCTCTGCAGCTTTTTCCCCCCTTTTAATAGAAATAAAATTAAATAAAGTAAGAATAAAATCGTCGCATAGCATCACGGAAATGTTACTGTTGCAATCCCTTGTATCATGGTCATCAAACCTATGCTATCGGCCTTAGGTCTATGGTGGCATTGAACAAATTAAGCTCTGTGATTTTCATTTCCATTTCACAATTACTACTACCGTATCTGTAGCTGTCCCACGAGTTTCACATAATCTTATGCCATCTTCTTATTGGTGGCTTTTAGATGACCATCATAGAGGCAGTAACACTATGAGATTTTAATAAAAATAAAAAAATTAGTGAGCATGTTACATTATACATTCTAAGACCGCCACTCTTTACTAATGATCAAAGACTTCTTTTATGATGTGAGATTTTTATCTATCTAATCTAAAATAGTACAATATCTTAACCTGGCTTAAAATTGGGTTAGAAATCAGAAGCCAGAAACCTGTAAGTGAAATAACTGTGTTTAACATAGACAGAAAGAATGTGAAAAGATCGAAGGCACAGAGTTACAAATGATTAGTTCAGAAAAGGCTGGAATTTCATGCCAGGTAAATTACAGGCCATAACGTAGCAGGATGATGAAACAGATGATGAAAATGCATTTTTTCTGTATATTTCATGAGCACAGTGTTTTCTTATGTACTCAGGTAATGAAATTTTAAATGTTTAAAAAATGTTTACATGTTTAAAACATTAAACATCAAACATTCCTTTCAATTGCATTCGGAAGACAGTTCCCAAGAAGACCATCTGGACAGCAAATGAACACACAGTTCAACTGATACAGATTTCCAAGGCCAAACCTTGGAGAATGGGAAAAACGCAAGGTAATAAAATGATCTGGATGGATGATGAAACAAAACCCTATTTTTTTTTAAAAAAATATATATCTTTCATTTAATTCAAATGATGGTCCTATCTTGTTTTTTTTTAACTGTAAATACTCTGACCAAAAGCTAATTATGGAGCATATTGACGTACAGATTGGTGAATCCAAATCTGGTCTCGATCCAAATGCAGCTCCTCTTGCTGTAACAGTCTTATGCAAGCTTAGTGAGCTGACTGGATTATTAGATGATGACAGCAATAGCCAGCCACGTTGTCCAGCATGTAAACATACACATGCATGTTCAGGCTTTAAAGTTCAGCTGAACACCACCTGTGATGTAAGATGAACAATGCTATGAAATTCCCATGACTAGCATCACATTACATACTGTATTAATGATTAAATGTAAGTGTGAGGAGTCCAAATGATATGGCTGTGACAGTTATCGTCAATTACACCATCGAGATTGGGAAGCAGAAGTATTTTTCTTTCAGTCATCCTACCAGCAGTGTATTATGCAATACAACATTCACACAAAGTGTGAAAGTGAAGTAAGTGAGAGTAATTATAGTGAACAGGCAGGAAGTGGAAGTGGACTCCTGGATGGGAATATGTCAACATCATATAATTTTATTTTTTTCAGAGAGACCTAAAATGATTTAAACTCTTATAATATAGGCCAAAACAATGTGCTGCTTTTTAGTATGTATAGTGTATGTACATCATGTATATTCTAGTTTAATATTTATAATTTATATTAGTTTGGATATAACATAATTTCATATAAATATGATTTAATATTAATATTATAGATATTTATAGAATACAAGTTAGTTTAATGATCGATTAATTGTTCATATATGGATATTCATAGTTAACTATAGAAAGAAAGAAAGAAACAAAGAAACAAAGAAAATAAATTCTGATCATGTTAATTTATATACTAATATATATAAATTTCAGTATTAAAATAGTCCATTAGTATAATAGTCCAATATTGATAGTTTATATAGTTTATGTTTATATTACAGATGTTAAACACTTATTTTATTTAGAGTATAGATTTATGGATAATGATTTAATGCAATAAACCAGAACCTAAATTCTTAACTAAGGAAATAAACTGCAAAAACATTCTAAAAATACTGATAAGATTGATGCATACTGAAATAACATAGAAGAAGCAAAAACATTTACTGAGTAATCTAAGCTTAACCTTGCTCTACCAAGCATTTCCCACACACATGAATGAACAAACCGAAGAATTGCAATAAAACTCATTAAATACTTTTGCCATTTTAAAATTTTGTTCTCGATTTCCCTTTTTTAAAGGATATTAAAAGTTCAGTGCTCTTCATTCATCTGTACACTGACAATATTGAAATTTACTGTACTTGGAAGAAACTGAACAGCTGTAGCACATGTGACAACAGCAGACTTTTATCAAGTCAGTGTAACTGTGCTAAGAATGACCCACTGCCCAAATAATCAGGACAGTAGTGGTCCTGTAGTGGCATTTCTCTATTTAAGGACTGGGTAGGTGAACCTGACATGCTGTGCCTCCTATTACCTATTACCTATTAGAAACAGAATTTCACCTGTGTAGTAGGTTTATCTGATAAAATGCTCAGTGACTGGAAGTACAAGATGTACATAATAAACTGGCAACTCATAAAATGCATAAAAATATGTATATATTATGTATATTTATATATTCTCCTGGTATATAAGTTATACCTGTGTGGATGCTATGGTGATGCAGCAGGTAGTGTTGCTGTCTTACAGCTCCACGTTCAATCTTCAACTCAGGTTACTCTCTCTGTGTAGTTAGTCTTATCCCCATATCCGTGTGGGTTTCGTCTGGGTGCTCCAGTTTCATCCAACCTTCCAAAACATGGCAATAGCTGGACTAGCTACTTACTGTAAATGGCCCCTAGGTGTGAAACAGTGGGTGAATGTATGTGTAGTGTATGCGTGTATGTGTGTGTGTGTGTGTGTGAAAGTGTATGTAAATGGTGCCTTGCGATAAACTGGTGTTCCACCCAGGGTGTATGCCCGCCTTGCATCTTCTGTTCCCGGGATCCGGATCCATCATGACCCTGACCAGGATAAAGAGGTTACTGAGGATTATGGATGTACAGAACTATATAATCAATACTGTCTATTGGAAATAGCTAATAAGGATTAATCATTATTCTATAAAATGGAGAAGTCTTGTGGATTAACTGAAATTTACTTCATAGGAATTCGACTTAGTGCTAGTGATTTTAGCAAAGAATTACCAACATTAGTGAAAAGAGCTGGACCTGTTAGCTATTTTTCTGTTTTAATGTGGTTTATTTGTAATATTTCCTGGTATTCTACATCAATGACAAAATTTAAAGAGAGATGGTCTTGCACACACATGAGGGTTACATGACCCCTTTTTAAATGCTTTAGTTAGCCCACACACATGCCTACACATATAGTGGCCACAGATAGGGTATAGTCTACACTTGAACACAGAATGAATTAATAGTTCCATTTTCTTTCTCTCTGTATATACTGTATATATTTTGCCTGTTTTGGGGGGTTTTGCTGGTTGCAATGGTAATTGCTGCAGGCTGGTGATAACCATGTGTCTGCTTACACTCACTAGGGTGACTGAGTGTGACAATGGTTGTGTTTTAATTTGTCTACTTAATAAGAAGCTTTTGTTCTCAGCAGAGCTTATATCAGTACAAAAAATGAGTCACTGCTGAGAAACAATGTGGCGATGTGAGGCGTCAATGCACATAATGCTACTGCTTTGTTGGATGTTAATTCTTCTGAAGAGTTTCTTTGCTTTTCTGTAGGTTAAATGGGTTTCACCATTTAGTTCATACCTGTATAGTCCTTCTGTTGTCTCATTAATGCAGGGAACTGGGTGGACACATTCAGGCAACCTTACTGTTCTGTAGTGAATTTGTATGTAACGTAATCAGGGTGGCGCACTTTACATACGACAGTGCCTGGGGTCTCCAGGAGTTAGGGCCCCATACAAATAGAAATTTGCTGTATTTATTGAAGTAAATAACTAATTTGGAAATATAAAACAGCAAAATGGCTGTGATTTGTAATCATTTTTACGTACTATTAAAGCAGCTCTGCATAGGCCATGCTGTAATGGATCATTTCATAGGGTAATGCTTACACAAGTGTGGCAAAAAAAAAACTCTTAGGATAGATTTCTGGTGTGGAAAACAAATGGAACACAGTTATCTAAGTGCTACAGAGAAAAAGAAAAACTAAAAGTTTGTTGATATACTGCCAAGAGTACACATTTAGAAAAAAAAAGAATTCTTGAAGAATTCTTTGGATGATTAACGTGTTAACTCTCTAAAGGGTTATATAATTTGTTTTCCCAGACAGACAAACCAAAGAACCCTTTATATTGGTGATGTAATTCCAAAAGTTGTGTTAATATTTATACACTGAGTTACTTGTATGAAGAATTGGATTACACAGTTACTCCAGGCAATTTTCAGGTTCCTCCTTTAGATTATGCAAATCACTTTCCTGCCACTAAAGTTACCTGATTTTTCTTGAGTAAAGGTGTCCAAAACTGGGGTCTTCAGTAGTGCCTAGACCACCATGTTTAAACACAAGCACTTGCCTTTTAGTCCAAAAAAATTGGGGGAATAGAAAAGTGACTAATATGAAGATACATGAATAAGAAGACGGCAAGCATTGGAATAATCATCTAATTTGAGTCTAGAATATTGCCAATATACACTGTTATTACATGTATTGTCCCAATGTAATTATCACATTTATCACTGCAAATCTGATTATTCACTCATTATTTGGCAGCTTATAAAACAGCACTTCATCCATCATCCTATTATTTTCCATTTCATTTTTTTGTCCGCTGAGCTCTGACAGTTAATTGTGCTTTCAACTTCATGCAACCCTGTTATACTAAATCGATAGGATATACCCATTTTATCATATTTTTAATTCATTATTTTGACATGTCAATTTAAATAGTGGCAAGGTTTTTGTTACTTCGATGCATTCGCATGTAAAGAAAATGTGCCCATGTGTGGTTTGAAGGACAAGCTGACCGATCACTCATCTGTTTTGCTTGCATCTGTTATGTAGGCATTGTTCATAACTTACTTTATACAAGAAATTCAGTCCTAGCAATGCCTCCAATTAAGCTGCTGTCTCCCTTGGGGGAAAAAAACTTTTTCTGGGCTTTAAAGGGACGATAGTGTTAATTTAATGTATTTAATATTGGCCTTGAATCCCATTCCATAAGTTTTGAGTGCATTTACAGACCAAAATACACATTTTAGCATGACATACTGTGGTGACATCATACTTACAGACAATAGTGGTAGACTTAATAATAATAATAGCTCGTTGAAAAATGCACTTAACTTCAAGTTCAGAATTGCACCTCTGTTTTAGGCAAACTCTGCCCAATGTGTGACTTTCACCCAACTTCTGAACCACTTAAGTCTGTAGATACATCTGAGGTCTGAGCACTAATGTGTGCAATTTCAGTGTTATATCCTCATTGTGCATGATTAACTCAACTCTGACTATGGACCTAAGAATGTAAATCCCTGTTTCCAGACAGAACACACTCCCTGTGTGGTCCTTGTTGTAACCATCCACTTAACCTTGTTATCAGTGGTGCGGCTTGGTTATCTTATTTTTCAGTATTTAAATAAGTCTCTTATTTATCTTTAAACAAATGCTGATTATATATTGCATGCATGATTTACCACCAACTGAATTATGTTACATACTTTTGCTAAATAAGTCCCAAGTCCATTCATCATTCTTTGAAACCATCCACTGTTTCTGCACACTTAACTGTAATGTAAAGATAACACAGAGAAAAAGTTATCTTTGTTTCTAATCTGGCAACACCATCTCCTATTCCATTGGTAGACTCCTTCCCAATCAGACAAATCTCCCCTGTAAACTTATGGAGTTGAGTTTCCTAGAGGATTGTTTGTTCTCCTGGGTCAGGTATGATATGAAGCCCCAGTGCCTTGGATTAATAGTTTTCATTTCATAATCTTGTTACTTGCAACTCTAATCAAATTCAGGTCGAGTGTCTGGAGGAGGAGAAGGTGCAACCTGCGTGCTTGGGAACATCTGTCAAGGCTCTGATACTGACAGGGAGAGCTGTCATGGAGAGTTTATCTTGTGGAGAGAGAAAGGGAACAGTAGCTACGGCAGACAGGAAGTGCAAATCAGTGGTGACATGAGGAAGATGAATCACACAGCTCTGCATATAGGGAGAGAAAACACAGTCATAGTGGGAACATGACGTCATGATCAGACATTTATATGCATTCATACGAAAGTGGGTTTTGTGCAAAGGTGAGTGCCAGGGTTAGCTGTCATAGTTTTTTCTTATAGCTTCATTTGCATTTTTCTGTTTACAGCTTGCTTTTTTCTGCCTCCTGTACCAACTCCACATTAGTTGTACTAGTGTCTTCCTGTATCACCTATTTCCTTGTAATTAGTTTCATTAGGTCACCTTTATTTGTGTACATACAGTGTATACTCTTTGGTTTCTAATGTTTATTCCATGCAATTTCTTGCATGTGTCTGGGTCTAGGTATATTGAATCTTGTTTCCATGCTTTGTATTCCATAGTCAACATTTTACCTTGTGTAGATGTGGTATTTTGGTATTTCTTGATGTTCAACTTTACCCACCAGTTTAGATTTTGACTTGTTTAGCTCTACTTTGACACCTGCTATTGACTTTAACAATGTTTCTCAGAACCATTTGAATTAAAGGCATATACAGAGGCATATACATACAGAAAAACTGGTGGGTCTGGTATGCTGTGGAAGGCAACCTTGTCAGGCTTTGTGTCCACTTGTCTCCTTAGAGGGACATGTCTCTGCAAATCAATACAAAGTTATTCTGATCACCTTATCCTATGATGAACTATTTCTATCCTGATGGGAGTTGTCTTTTACAGGATGACCCCGGCATCCTCCACAGGGCACGGAGTCTTCCTGAATGGTTTGATGAGGATGTTATATGTCATATGTTATGGCCTTCAGAGTCACCAGATCTGGAGATCTCCCCATGGGGGATTTTGAACCCACAAGTTAAACAATGCCCTCCACTTCCATCATCAAAACACCAATCAAAAACTGGTGTTCATCACTCCAGTATAATTCAAGAGACTTGGAGAATCTATGCCACGGTCCATTGAAGCTGTTCTTCTGACTTCTGTTGGCCCAATACTATACTAAGACACTTTCTTTTGGCATTTCCTTTAATTTGTCACCCGTCTGTATATCAAAGTCCAGCTACACTATGATACAAATGGTGTGGCATCCAATAAAATTATCACATTTCAGGACCATATAAGAATTTTTCCAGCAAACCAATGACACGTGGGTCTCAGCTTATACCCTTTCAATGCACGATAGCTATTTATGGAATCACACAAGTCAAACCCCAAAATTTTCTTTCTAATCCCATGGTCAGAAATTGGCTAGAATATGAAAAAGAGCTCAATTTTTCCTAACAGGAAATATGTAACCCTTGATGATTTGAACTGTAGCTAGATATGATTTGTGGTCTGGGTCTAATCCAACAAACAATCCTCAACCACCAGATGTGAGTATGTGTTCATGTGTAAATTGGAGTGGACACTCCATGTACCTACAGGGTCTATTTCCCGTTTGCATTGTTTCCAACAGTGCCGACACAGATGTTTTATAGCTCTAGAGAAAATGTCTGCCTGGGGAAACTATTGCTTCAGTCTAAATATGCCTGTTGCTATTGGAAAATAAATATTTCATTTGGCCTAAACGGATTGCCCAGTTGCAGAATGAAATTAAAGAACTGAGCAGATTTCCAGAAAGCTTCCGTGTATATATGGTTTGTGTCTGTTTGCTCCATCAGCATCATTCTGACTTTTTTAAGCTTAAATGTTTTGGGGTAATAATGAGATGTGATCTGTCATGACCTATGGGAAAATATTAGGATTAGAGCTTTAGATTGTTTTCAGGTTCAGGGTTCAAAATTGTCCCTACCTTACTTTTTCTCCCTATGTTTAATACCTTAAACACTTTTTTATCTTGACACACTAGAGTGTTGGCACCGTGGGTCACTGTGTATGCAAGTGAGTAAAGGGAGCAGTTCAATTCAGGCAAGTACAATTTAGTACAAGCGGGTGAACAGTCAAGTGTTTGAAAACATTTCACATGGTGCAAAGGGTGAATTTTCATTATTCTACTGATTGATTGATAAAGGCAGTCAACTGAGGTCAATTCAAATGAAATTTCCTGTTCCTTCCTAGATAACAACTACCATTTTATAGATCAGTATAGATATTTGGAAGGTGTTTTGCTGAGACCAACATAATTTAAGAGTAAAAACACAAGCAAGGCAACTAAAAGATCACCTAACTAGCTTTTATGAGCTAGCTATAGCTTCCATTGAGCAGTGGTTTAAGCAGACTTCAGACAGTTTACACTTTACTGTGCAATCAGAGAGATTAGTAGGCTCTTTTAAAACGGACTTGAGCACTGAACCTCCACTACAGCTCTTCTCAATGAAGCTTCCCATTAAAATATTTTTATTCGGGAGTCTGAGTGCAGTTTTAATTGTGCTCCAATGGAGTGGTCCCACTATTAATGAAGGAGAGTTTGGGTTTATATTGTTTTTAATTTTTTTTTTTTTTTTTTGCATTTTACTTCCTGTAGAACAAGCCGGAAGACAGTCTGATGTGACATATTGTCAAGGAAAATCAAACGTAATAATTTAATGTGTGTGTCTAGAATATTATGGATGGTATCCAGTTAGCTACTTTGCAGTGAACTGTGTGGGCTAACATTAGCTTGTGCGTGGTTTCTGTTAAAAGGTATCTTCTTACCTTCATAATTACAAAGCATACAGTTTGAAGCCTTTCTCCAGCTTGCTAGATGGGGCTTTGCAAGTGTTCTTACATATCCGATGAACATCACTGATATTTATCTTTGGGAGCTCTTGCAGACTGTAAATACCACAATTACACAGTAACTGTGGTAAATATAATGCAGAAGTGTTTGTGCAAGTAACCCATTGCTATCAAACATCAAAGTGACATTTGACATTTAATACAGAGCTTTCATAGTGTAAAACATCTGGATATCTAGTCTAGCTCACTCAGCTAGTTAATAGCTTACCTGATATCTCCGTAGCTTTTGGCTCGCATTGTTTGCAGGTCATTATCATAGTGTTTAAAACTGAAGATAACTTATAAATTGGACCAGGGATGTTCATCTCTGTCCATGGTTGCAGACATCGATGCTGCTGACCAAGCATTTGGCTCCTAAAGTGTAGATGTTCAGCTGGAAACTGCTTTATTTTGATTGTCTCTCAAAATTGAATTACTTAAAATCTGCACACGCTGTCTTTATTATTACTGTGCATTATTATTTTTTATTCTGTAACTGTCAGCAAAAATAAATGTAGCAAAGTTGAATACTGTATTTAAAAAAAAACTCAAGTAAAAGTGTAATTACTACGATTTAATCATACCCAAAAACTTACTGTTAGAGTGAACCATGTACGTTATGTACAGTACATATGTAATGTAGAGAATATAATTTGTCCACTGAGAATTAGGACAACGATACCCAATGGCCGCAACCCAAATAGTGCACTATAGAGTGAATAAGGAACAAATTAAGACACAGGAATTGCTACAAGTTTTAATGAAACAGATAACACACTCTACACACTT
Source organism: Pangasianodon hypophthalmus (assembly GCF_027358585.1). Taxonomy (NCBI): domain Eukaryota; kingdom Metazoa; phylum Chordata; class Actinopteri; order Siluriformes; family Pangasiidae; genus Pangasianodon; species Pangasianodon hypophthalmus. The sequence continues at coordinate 10,038,987 of NC_069720.1, forward strand.
AGCCACCCATCAGTTTCTAACCACAAAACCACTCTTGGATATTTTGAAACAGTAGACAATTCTCAAAATGAGCAATACTGCTTTGCCAGACAGATACCCATATGATACACACGACCACATCTGTGTCACTACTGTACTGAGAATTTTCTGCCACCCAGATAAAAACCTGCCTAACAGTAGCCCTATGGTCAGAAACTGAATGTTGATTTTATTCTGTCTCTATTGCATGATGATCAGGTTTGGACAGAATATTTTTTTTTATTCTATTGGTCAGGTTGGGTTTTGGCAGAATGTTCTCATGCAGTGGGCAGGATTGCATTAAAAATATCAGGCCTAATTAAAGCTGTATTATATGCCAGCAAATTTGTAAATATAAAACACAGATGGAGACCTACAAAACAAAATGGTACATAATATGAGAAGCTATCATAAGACTTTAGGTAAGATTAAAAAAAAAAAACATTAATTTTTCATGTGTGTGTACAAATGCTTACAAGGGCTCAGATCAAAAAGACTACTTTATAAACATGAAGAGAGGGCTGAAAGTTTAAACAGTTATGGGTCAGAAATCATAACAAGATCATTCATGCTGACAACACAAGAAGATCTCAGAAACAGTCTGCCGAAATTTTTAATTAAGGCATCATACATAATTTATTGACCTGAATTTCTGAATACATGGAAATGTTCCTTATTTATAACTGCAATTTCTAATTTTCAAATCTAATAAGGAACAAATTGCAAAGTCTTCATAATTGACACCATTGATGCATGAGTGTATAAATAAGTAGATTTATATCAGCTGTACAAGAGAAGCCTGACAAGTCATTAGTGCCAATTTTCCCCAACACATCTTTCAGTTGGTATAACAGGCAACAGTTTTAAAGGGAAGGCGGGTGAAGACGCAATTTAGGAACACATGGGAGCGTCTCCCTCTCATGCTAATCTGTCCTCTTTATAGCTAGCATAATGAAATTATCCTCGAGAGAATTAGCACTAATATGTCCATTTATCATTGTTCATCCTTGTGCCAGGAAAAAGCACACACTTCAATGCAGAATTTAACTGCCCATATTGCTCTGTTATGCTGTGGGAGGATCACTGCAAATCAATACAAAGTTATTCAGACTGATCACCTTTAACTTATGATGAAACATTTTTTATCTTGATGGGAGTAATCTCTTCCAGGATGGCAATGTCTCCAATGGTTTGATGAGTACGAAAATGATGTAAATTACATGCTGTGGCCTCCACAGTCACCAGATCACAACCAAATTGAATGGCACATGGACAGACGTGTTAGACAGCTGTCTCCACCACTATCATCAAAACACCAAATGAGGGAATTGTACACTATAAGAGGTGAAAGCAGTTGATATTCAAAATGGTTTATGATGTGATAGTTGTCATAACATCATATTCATTACATGGGGTTCCAAAGTTCTGTGTGTGAAGATGAGCTCATTTTCCTAAAGTTCCTTTACTTCATTGCTCCCATAGCAACAACCAGAAATGCAGAGTGGCATTAATGTTATGCCCATTGCTGGAAGAAATAAGAAATAAGCAAAGGTTCCTTAAAAAGAGAAGCTGTCTTGGGATCAGTTTGTAAGTATAGTTTGAGCTACTGCTTGCTGTGGAGAGTTTATAGATGCTAGTGTCTCAATATTGGGGCCACAGCATCATTTATGACTTTCTTAGGAAATTCAGTTATATAAAAAACTACAATCCCTTAAGAGATTTTCAGCCTTATCTGATACACACACAGACACACACACATATATTAATATCCCCATGTTTTGTCATATTGTCAAAGAAATATGCTATTAATATGTGTATTTGAAGCTAAATGTAATTGAATTTAAATGCTTATGCATTACAGTATGTATCCCAATTTGAATTCTGTAATCAACATATCTTTGAGAAGAGTCATTTTTCTTATAGCTTGTGTGTGAAACAGATAGGGCTGTATTTCATTAGAATGCACTCTACATGTTCAAAGCAAAGCAACCCTGCCAACTGCCACATATCCTATAATTATTCTCTAGTGGTGCAGTCTGGAAGCGACCTTGTCTACAGAGAATCCTCTTGACCAACTGGAAATTTATGCAGCACAATTATTACACTTATGTAAAACTCTATATTATGCTAATGCTATTTTAGTACAGTGGCAACCATTATTGAGTGGCTCCAAAGCATGGCTAATCACCCAGGAGTGGACGAGCTGCTAATACGCGTCTAGCCTGAGACAATGTGTTGATTGACAAGCTATTGTGAGAGACGAGCAGTAACGTGAAAGTTAAGTCTCACTGAAAAAAAAAAGAAGAATAAAGTTCTTACCAGAAGCAGAATTAACACAACTGAATAAGGAATATTATTCTTTTATATCAGTGGTGGTTTTCCCTCTTGTTTAACGTGAAATGTGCATATTTATAATCATAGACATCCAAAATCTCACACAATCTACTGCTCTTTACATCCAGTCCTGGAGTTCGAGACTAAAACAGCTTCTACAGACTCACTGGACTGTAAACGCTAATCTCTTATCTGTCTCAATGTACATTCATTTATTTTCAGTAACCTCATTATCCTGCTCAGGGTCGTAGTGGAGCCACAGCCTATCCCAGGAACAAAGCAGGAATACACCATGCACACACCTTATTCTCTAAGAGCAAACCCGCACAAAAACCCACTTGGGATCATACTGGGGACCCTGTGAGGTGGCAACACTCAATCTCACTCTATATTGATTCTTGATTGCTGTGTCAAAGATTATATGTACAGCACTGTGCAAAAGTGTTGGGCAGACTTTTTCCATATAAGTTTTGTTACAGAGGTTTATTTTACAACTTCTGCCTTTTCGAGTCAGGACAAAAACATTTTATATTTCCAGGCTTTGCTTTTCCAACAAAAATTTAAATGTTACACAAAATTGTTTGTATGTCAGTAAAGAAACCAACATATTATGTAATAGATTACGTTCCAGACAAAAACATAATGAAGGCTTTTTGGTTTTGCATGCAAAAAGAAGCAAACGCAACAGTCAAAGTCTCCAGAAGAACTGTGGCAGATTCTCCAAGATGCTCAGTAAAATTTACCAGCTAATTTCCTTATGAAACTGCACAATTTGTACCTGAAATCAATAATAGAAAAAAGCAAAAGGCTGTCAATGAAAATTTTGACTTTGTCTGGTTTATTACTGTTTCCTGCTCTTTATAGTATTTTTAAAGTAGAAACATGTAATTGCATTATTCTGGAAGGCATTTCTTTGCATGTGCCTAAGACTTTTGCACAGTACTGTATATCTCACTGGCCCTTAACAATTGGCACCTTCCAGCCTTAGGGTCTCCATAAAAACCTGAAAAAATTATATATATATATATATATATAAAATGGCATGCGCTACAGGGCTACAGTAGGTGATGAAAGCTTGAGTAAGCAATAGTAGTTACAATCTAGGTATACTGGATAGTTGCAATCTATACTGAAATATAGATTGCCACTATAAACTCTTTATTCAATAGTTCTTCAACACGTGATTGAATAATTAAGCATTCATATATTGGAACCATTTCTGATAGGGAAACAGGGGTTGTAAGGGTCTACTTAGAACCTTTAAGGGTTCCTCTAGAGAGACAACAGAAGAACCAATTCTGTCTGGGCCACATTGGCACTTTTGTGAAGCCTTGAAAAAGTCTAAAGCTAAATGTAAAGTTATCAATTTTTTTAAACATATTGTCTAAAAAAAACAATAAAACTAAAAAAAACAACCTTTCAGGATCGGCAACTCCACCTCCAGCACCACCACACTGAACACCGGCGCCCCCCAAGGCTGCATGCTCAGTCCACTGCTGTTCACACTGCTGACTCATGACGGTGCTGCAATGTTCAGTTCTAACCACATCATCAAGTTTGCTGAAGACACTACAGTCGTGGGCCTCATCAGCAACAATGATGAGTCAGCATACAGAGAGGAGTTGAACCAGCTCGCAGAATGGTGTAGAGACAACAAGCTATCTCTTAACGTTGATAAGACTAAAGAGATGATTATCGTCTTGAGGAGGACCCAAGTGGACCACTCACCACTGCACATCGATGAAACAACTGTGGAGAGAGTCAAAAAGCTCCAAGTTTCTTGATGTGCACATGACAGAGGATCTCTCCTGGACTCTCAACACCAACTGCCTAGCCAAGAAGGCCCAGCAGTGCCTCCACTTCCTGCAGAGGCTGAAGAGATCCAAACTCCCCCTCCCATCCTCACCTCCTTCTACAGAGGGACGACAGAGAGCGTCTTGACCAGCTGTCTCACCGTGTGGTACGGGAACTGCACAGTCTCCTACCGAAAGACCGTACAGCGGATTGTGAGAACAGCTGAAAAGATCATCGGAGTCTCTCTACCCACCCTCGACACCTCATTCAACTACCGCTGCATACACAAAGCCACCAGTATTGCGGAGGACCCCTCTTACACCTCTCATGGACTTTTCACCCTCCTGCCATCTGGCAGAAGGCACAGGAGCATCCGTGCCACCACCAGCAGACTCCACAACAGTTCCTTCCCTGAGGCAGTCAACACATTGCACACCGCACTTTACAAAGCCGCATCACTTTTATATTATGGAACATGTTTTTGCTGCTACACTTGTGCTGCTAGATCACACAATAGTTTATAGTTTACAGCCCATGTTCTGTGTATTTATTGTCCTGTTCTGTTTTTTTATTGTCTTGCACTCGTCTGACACCGTTGTGTATTTGCACTTTATGCAGTCTTGCGTACTGCTCTGTGTTGCAACGTGGCCCTGAAGAAACAACATTTTGTTCCAATGTATACAAGCTATATAGAGGAATGACAGTAAAAACTCACTTGACTTGACTTGGAAAGTACTTTTTTAGATGCCACCTGAGAGCACATACACTGCTGTGCTTTCTTCACAACTTCACTGGTGCTTTTCCAACTCAGATTTTTATAGATTTGTAGTCACAGGACCCTAACACTTTGAATCTGTACTTTTTATGTGCCGTAGAAATCCATTTAATATAAAAAATATGGACAATCCAAATGTATTTAAATATTTTTAAATAGTCTGATAAAATTTTAAAACATTACCTGTATTTTTTTGACAAATTTTATACTCAGCTTTTTATTTATGGTATACTAGGTAACTACCTAGTAACTAGGTAACTGCAAGTACCTAGTTACTAGGTACTTGTACGTTTTATTTAGTAGAAATGAGTAAATATATTTGGAAGTTGAATATGGGACTGATATCAAATTGTTTAACCTTTTGAAAATGAATTAGTTTTAAATTTAAGTCTTAATATAATCCTGGTTTTAGATGTATAATATAATATAATATAATCCTGGTTTTAGATGTATAATATAATATAATATAATCCTGGTTTTAGATGCACTTAGATAAATTTTATTCCTCTTGCACCACACGTTAAACCCAGATTTACTTTTTGTTAGGGATTAATTTATAAATTTAGGTTAAATTTATGAAATATTAGAAATTTTCTTGATAGGTTTTTCTGAAAAGAAAATATATATATATATCAGAATTGATCAATACACTGTTGCTGTTAATATTTTCATCTGATGAATCCATCATTGCAAAAAAAAAAAAAAACAGAATTAATCTAAAGTTTTAATCAGAGGTTATAGTTTTAATTGCTGATTTGTTAAGCCAAGTAAAAGTGTGGTGGCACACAAGTCAAATGTAATGTAGTCCTTGTTGGTTAACTTTACTACAAGGTAGAGGATTAATATGTTTGTTTCATTTTGGAGGGAATTGAGAAAATTGTTGACAAAAGACTTACACACTGAACACCACCCCCATTCTTTCCAAAAGTTTTTTTTTAAAGCAGTCTTGCCTGGTTTTACCTTTCCTCTCATCCCCCCAGGCACCTACATCACTCCAAGGCTTGAATGATCTAGTCTTAAACCCTGTTGCCATCAGTCAAAGGAGACTGTTAGGGGGAAGGAAAGCCATCCTTAAGATCCAGCATCCTTCAAAAGGCCGCATAACAATGAGTGGTGATACAATGGACACCAGTGCATCCTGGGTAATATGGAGAAGTTATTTGTTGTTGTGCTTTAGGAATTAGACCTCTCACATACATTACCATATGTGAAAGACCATGGGAAAATGATGAAAAGAGAGACAAGCTGCATTTTCATCCAAAAATTACCCCCAATGTTAAGCTCTTATTCAAACACTCTCAAGAAATGCCAGAACAGCTTCAATGCTTGGCATAGATACTACAAGTGTTTGGAACTGTACTGTAGGGATGAACACATTTACATTTATGCTAATTGGCAGACACCCTCATCCAGTGACTCACATTTATCTCCTTTATACAGCTGAAGGTTAAAGGCCTTGCTTAAGCGCCCAACAGTGGCAGCTTGTCAGTGCTGGGATTTGAACTCATGGCCTTCTGAACAGTAGTCCAGCAACTGCTGAGCTACCCACACCGTTCTTCCAGAAGATGTTACCTCAATTGGTGTCTAATACATCCAAAATCTCTTATAGGTGTTCAAGTGGGTTAGGATCTGGTGAGTGTGAAAGTCACAGCATATGATTTATATTCTTTTAATCCTCATCAAACCATTCATTGAGACCTTTTGCCCTGTGGATGGGGGCGGGGTCTTCCTGGAAGAGACCACTCCCATCTGGATAGAAATGTTCCATTATAGAATAAAGGTGAACACTCAGAATAACTCTATTGATTTGTAGTGATGGTTCCCTCTAACGAGACAAGTGGACCAAAACCATGGCACCAAAATAAATGACCTCCACAGCATAACACAGCTATGTTTTTTTTTTTTTTTTTGCTAAATGTTTGAATTCCAGATGTTTCCGTGTAGGTTTCTTATTCCCAAATTAAAGACAATTTTGAAAAGGTGGTTGAAAACCCCAGTCTTGAGATAGAGAGAGTGAGAAAGAGTCCCAACAAAACCGTAGAAACACAGCTAAAAGCTCTAAATTCTCAAAATTCAATAAAATAAGTGATGTTTTCATAATAGTTAGCACAACGTTTGCTGAATTAAACATACTTTACTAAGTGTACAAATTAAACTAAACATACAAATATTGAAAAATGACTATATTAGCAGCGCAGTATGTCCTCGCTTGCTACCATCATGTAGCGGAGGGACATTCACACACAAACACACAAACACACACACACACTTGTTCGTGGAGTTTATTGTTGCTGTTCTTCTTGTTTATTCCAGTTTTTGTAATCAGAAGGTCAAAACTAGATATTCCTATCCTTGTTGTGAACATTTCGTCCTATTTGGACTATCCAAATACTAATGTATTTTTATTTATTTATTTATTTCAAGGATTAAAAGGATATATGTTTTGTTGAACTAAGAAAGTGGATGTCTGTGGAACTAAGAAGCAATAGGTCTGTGTCAGTATGTATCTAAACATACTTGTATCAAGCAGTACAACCTACAATCTTATCAGTAAAACCTTTTTATTGTTTTACAGTTCTTAAATTTACAAAACTAAATTCATACTTCAAGCACCCTGTACTACTAATTTTTTCTAGTCACCAGTAATTCAAAAAAGTAGTCGACGAGTTCCCTTTTCCAAGGTTAAAGCAAAAACTGTTTCAGGACATCATTATATTAAGCTGTTTTAATTGTGCAGCAAAGAACATGTCCAACTGAATGTGTGTATCTCCTAACCATCTGGCTCACTGTTTTTCTCACTGTCCCAGCTGGTTGATAGCTTCCTACAGCAGCAAGGAGTGAATGTGTCAATCAACTAGTCTACACATCCCCTACCAACGAAGCATTTTGAATGTATGATATAATTTGCACAATACTAAACTAGAGACTTTAAGCTTCCTGTACTTTTTGGCTATAATAACTCTGTAGCTCCAGTGCAAAACTAATGAAGCAAACTTCAGACTCAAAATCACAGCTGACTAGGTAGATTTGCGATCGATTAAGTTTCATTTTTTGCCGCTTTAAATGGTTTCATTTCTTATTTTATTGCTCATAAATATTTACATACACTATCTAACTCAAGCCAATACATACATATTTGCCATGCCAGTAGAGCACCTTGAATTGAATTGAATTGAAATGAATTGACTGAGAGACAGTGAGAGGAATCTGGAGTAGTCGTGCTTCACTGACATCTGACTGGTTGTCTAAGAAGCCTGTGGTGACAGGCCAGAGCTGCCCAACACACACACACACACACAGCAGGTCTGCTGTTCCGTGGTCTATTGGGATGCAGAGAGAAAAAGAGAGGGATATTGTTCATGGCACGGAGGACACAATGGAGTGCTCCTCCTGCGGAGAAAACGTCCAGCTGAGGGAAGATTCTGAGATACTTAGCATAATGTCTGTGTTAGGGTGGGGGACGATTCACACTGAAGAGGGGGCTTTAATGATCAGCTAATGGGTGGACAATCCTTGTCAGTGTGCATTCAGAAACAGTGTCACACACTGAGAATGAGAAGTGATGACTGTCATGTAGATGCAGAGTGTTTGTGAGGGGGAGTTGTATTTGTCTCAGTATGGGGAAAGCAGTCTGTTTACATGCCAACTTCAGAGGACTTAACTTCTTGGAGCAAAAGTTCCAATTCTATATAAGGGAAAATGCCAAAAAAATGGAGCAGCAAAGGATGGATGGACAAATCATACAATAATTACCTACTTAGAAATTGCTACAGTGTGCTGGTCGAAACTATAGATGTACCTGCCTGGACATATCACACTTTAAGAAAACATGACAGTATATTAAGCTGATAAATATGTTTGAGATTTTACTTTCTCTACTAACAAAAGTACAACTTGCAAACTAGCAAGGGACATACGTTAACTTTGTTATCTAGCTAACTATCAGTTTTAACTAAGCTAAGAAATAGTAGGTATTTAATTTAAATGCATGATATGATAAAACAACACAATGATTCCTGAGGCAGTGATTCAGTATTTAAGGATACCACTGAATCTGCTATGATATGATATGATTCAATATGTTCTACCATTAATTTGCATGTGATGATCTAGAGTATCAGAGTTATGAGCATTGCTAGCCTATTTACACATCAGTTTAAAAATATGAATTATTTCATTAGATTTCTGTCCTTTTTCATTTTTAATCAATTTATAATCAATTATAATTGATAATAATCGATTTATGATTGTTGCCTTGATTCATTTCAATCATTGCCTTTTAAATCAATGCATCAACACTGCTCCAAAAATGCAATCATGCACAATAGTGTGTGTGTGAGAGAGAGAGAGAGCGAGAGCGAGAGAGTAATTGTATTCCATGAGTGTCCCAAATTGAAGCACTTGAAACTTTCAAGTGTCAGCTAAAACACTTTTGAACAGCAAGAGGCCATGACGGTGCGTATTAACATGAACCCTGCGCACCCTTAACCAGCCAAGAGTTAGTGCACTACATTAAAAACTAGGGTGGGTCTCCATAAATGGCAACAGTGGTGATGTTTAAAAGCTTGCAGGTGTGGAGTTAGCCTACTAAATTGGCCTGAATAGTGTGTGTGTGTGTGTGTGTGTGTGTGTGTGTGTGTGTGCATGCCATATGTGCATGTGTGTGAAAACTTAAAAGTTGTTTGCTCTTATTTGCTCTCGCCGCTCTGTAAAATGCAATGTGAACACACTGAGTCAATGTTTGTCTTCAAATGAAGACGGAAGACCAACCTCTTCACTAAGCACTTAACTGGGCAGTAAATCCAAAAGGGGGTTAAAAAAAGGAAAAAAAACCATTGACTTGTACTCTGTTTTTGTTGTTGTACTGACTAATTGTTGCACTACCTTTCTCTCTAACAGTATTTTAGTTGAATGATATTCTTAGACTCTGGCCTATTTTACTAGCATGATATCTATGTATATGGAGACTATAAAGCACGTCTGGAGAAGGGCGTATGCTAAATGCTGTAAATGTAACACCAGCATCCACAACCACATGAAAATTATTGCCTTCTTGCACTGTTTGAGTGAGGGCTGCTAGCTCGCAATAAATGTAACATTAACGCCTTAGAAGACATTTTAAGAATGCCACATCCTGAACACATAGTGAGCTATGTTACTTATTATGGACAGAATGGTATGGAACAGTTACAAGTGAAGGCTGTTCATGATATTTGATGCGAGGGCTAAAACCTTGTCTCTATCAACAGCTTGACAAAGGAAACTATTAGGGTTGAACAATGAATTATATCACAAGATCTTGATAATAAGAATGAACTCTACACTCCTGAGTGAGAGTTGTACTGTGATGTCAGCTGCGCCTCCTGGTTGCAAAAACATAGTGGGAGCCTATAGTGATTTTTAAGAGCAAGCAGAACTTGTTTTCTAAAATGTCACATTGTGGTGTCGGCAATCAGAAAAATGTTCATAAGCTTATTCATTTGTACCGCATACTATCGAGTTGGACAGCTTTCCGAGCCTACAGACAACAGTTGTGGTTACCGTTGGTCCAATCAGCTTTGTCGTTACAGTGCCCGTTTCATCTCAGCTAAGTAGCTAACTATTATCAGTGAGGATTGCTTGCAAACTAAAAAGTAAACAGACTTAGCTTGCTAATTTATATTGGTTAAAAAAACATATCTTTCCTAAAACATATCTATCCTAAAATCTAGATCAAGTAGCTACATCTAGTAGCTAGCTAAAGCTAGATAGTTAGGTTATGTTCTTACTGAAGAGTTGCCTATAATGGACACATTTAGCTAGCTAACATTGTTCAGTTTACAAATGAATTTATGGCATCCGCCTAGGCAGCACCTTGGCTTTCAGTGTCACAATGCCCTCCATGTAATCAGAATCCATTACGTCTTGAACATGCACACAAACAACAAAGTCGTAAGCATCAAGAGACTCTTATGCCTTCAATTTCTCTCTAACGTAAAGGCTCAGAGTTTCTATTAGATATGTATACGTATATGTGCAGTATATATATATATATTTGTATATAGCCAGCCACTGCAGACTAGACTACTGATTAGGACCATTTTGCCACTGACAGGGCACTAAGCCATAAGGATCTTCAATAGTTACACCATTTGAAAGTGTTAGTTAGAGCAAAATAACACTTGCTGTTTTGGAGTGGTAATCGTTAATAATAAGTGCATAACATTTTAGCTAATATCAATCCAAAATAAAATTCAATTCAATTTTATTTGTATAGCACTTTTATCAACAGACATAGTCACAAAGCAGTTTTACAGAAATATATAAATTCAGGATATAAATTTTAAATTTATAAATTTATCCCTAATGAGCAAGCCAGAGGTGATGGTGGCAAGGAAAAACTCCCTGAGACATTATGAGGAAGAAACCAGACTCAAAAGGGAACCCATCCTGATCTGGTTGACACGGCATAGTACGATTATAAATAATTCCCTTCTATAGCTGTGTACTATATGGTTAAAAAGTGCAATTGTGTACAGGAAATTCATTATAGTTTTCACATGGAGTCTATTTTGTTGAAGTTGTCCACTGTTCACTGATGGAGACTTGAGTGCAAAACTGTTTGTAGCAACTGCAGTCCTAAAGATATCATAGAAATTATAGTCCTAAGCCATCGTAGCAAAACATTTCATATCAATTGCAGTCCAAAGCAATCTTCATCATTTAAAATGGTACCATCCACAGTAATCTCATGTATCTTTAGGCTGTCCGTATGGGGCTATCTTCAGCAGCAGTGAGTGATTTCCAAGTGATGAGAACTCCAACCAGAAGTAAGGCATCAGGATGGATCAGGGAGGTCCGATCCATTGTTGATATATTCTTCAATCAGATATTAACCAAGTACAGTTGGTTGCTAGGCCACTCAGGTCTTTTTACAACCAGATTGTGCACACATCTCTCTTTGTTTGCAAACAGCAAAGGGGTCTAATTCATGCACATTTAAAAATGTTTCAAGTCCATAATGGACTACTGGGTTCATGCTGTGTTTCTTCCAAATACCAAACATGCTAAGCAGAAAAGTATTTCAAACCAAAAATACTCTGAAATTATGGTTCCAACTTGCAGTTTAATTTATACTTTGGTTGGACAATATGTGCTTAGTGTAGTCTAAGGATGATAGAGTAAATAATACCTTGTATATATAATACCTAATATCTTGTTCACACTTAGCCCTGCTAGCCAATTAATACCATCTACTCCTGGGTTTATAATAAGAATAAAAAACGTATCACTCTGTGTCTTAACTATTATTTATTTGTTTAGTCATTTTAAATTCATTTCTGTGTCTGTTTTCAACATCTACCTCTAAATTCAGCAAGGACTTGCGAAATGCAGCAGACGATTTCAACCCATCTCTACTCTGTAGGCCCTGTCTGATCCATTATTCACACAGAGAACTATTATTAATACTGATAATAGGAAAGAAACTGGGAAAATTGGGAAAGTAAGCCAAGTTGTCACCTGTCATAAAGTGCGTGGCAATCTGGAAAAGCCATCAGAACTTCAGGAACATTTCATTAAAGCTGTGTTTTTATTACCTTGATGAAAAATCCAGCTTAATCTGATGATCTACCAGCTGCCAAAACGCTGGTCAAGCTGGTAGACCATCATTTCATACTGGCTCAAACATACATGGTTTGCAAACTCGTAAGGTTAGAGTTCAAGCCACACTGGCTTACCAAGATAACAGTCTCACTGGCAAGCTAGTAATCTTTCCTACTACATTGGATTTCCTGCTTAGATTGTCGTGGTTTATTAGGCCAACAACTATAAAGCACAATGAAATTTTCCATCCACCTGTATTATTTCCATTTTGTGTCTCCTGGTTTGTGTCTCATTGACTGTAAGTTTCACCACATTGTTATAATCAAGATTAATTAGCATGATGTTCAGTTAGGATAACTGTCATATATGTCATTTGTTCATATAATTGATTTCCAGGAGACCTCCGAGTTTCCATATTTTTATATGATGAAGCCAAACGTCACCATATGAATGATCTTCCTAGACCAAATTAAAAATGCTAGCACAATCTTTTCCCATTAGTATTTGCTACAAACCTCAGTTTCTTCAGTAACAATAACAATGAATCTAATACAATATGCCCTTTCAGAAATGTGTTAGTCCATCTCAATATCTTTTCACACATTTTCTTTGCAGACACTGGCTGCATTTTGTTCTTAAATGAACATGAGGGTTTTTTTTTTAGCATAGAATTACCAATACACAAAATGTGGTTAAGTAGCACCCATGCTAATGATATGAGGACATTAAGGACATTCTAATGATTTACTTAAAGTTTATTTTTTATTTTAATGAATATTTTTTCAATCTATAATTTGGGAAACAGTGTTGTACTTTCAAAGTAACCCCATCAGTCAATGTCATAGAACATCCTCTATGCACATACACTGCACATGTTTTGCACATGTTTTATTATTGCTGCTACTACTATGTTTACACTGTTTACACTACCTCAGCTGTAATATTTGCACTACTGTCACTTTATCACTTTCAACAGGTCTGTGTACTGGTCGGCGTCGTAGTTATGTACTGTCTGTTCTGTCTTGTGCTGTCTGCACATGTTTGCACTTGTGCACTTTACGTTTAATTTATGTAATTTATGTAGTCCCCATAGTTCTGTGTTGTTCTGTGTTGTCTTATGTAGCACCTTGGTCCTGGAGAAACGTTGTTTCGTTTCACTGTGTGCTTGTATATGGCTGAAATGACAATAAACTCCACTTGACTTGACTTGTCATAAAAGTATTGAAAATAAAGGAAAGAATGAAAGAACTTCTTTTTCTTCTTTCCATGATCTTTGAGAAATTCAACAACTTCCTGTTGAACATGTGAATGTTGTGAGACACCTAATTGTACATTTAATGGATTATGCATGGAAAAGGATGTTTCTAGCACAAGATGGTAGTAGTTATAGGGAGCTGGGACAGGCAGAAATGCTGTTTTCTATGTGCTGTAGAGTTTTTTTTATTAGGTTCTTTACCTGAAACATGCACATAGGTTGTTGTGAAGGACATTTTATCTAAGATCATTCACCCAAATGTTGTTAGCCTTCAATCTATTCTATGGAAGCAGCCCTTTTACTTTTTCAGCATCATTATTACAAGAAAGAAAAAAGCACATGGTTTGACTGTTTCGCGTATTGATGGTTGGGTCACTGCAAAGACAGAAAGAATCAATACAAAGACACTGTGAAGCTCTACATGTGCATGAAGGTCAGAATTACATGGTCATAGTTGACATCTAAAGTGTGTATCCATTATTCTGACATGAACAGAGCAAATTAAGGAAACTATGGGCAGGAAAAAAAGGCAATTCAGACTGTCAGAGTGACTTGAATTAGCACTTGAGGCATAGTCAATGGAGGGAGTAGGGATGTATACATGAGTCCTGCTTGTCACAAAATGGTTCACTGTGGTCCAAACCTGACAATATTCAGCTCTGCTCTCATTCTGTGAAGGAATATAGTGGGACAAACTACAAACCAGCCTCAACCTCCAAAACCTCAACAACATGACTGTGGGCTGTGTGGGCAGTCACAGTACAGCAGTCACAGTACAGCAGTCACAGTGGTGCTTGTCCTACAAAAATGATGATACACACAATGATACGATAAAATAAAATATTGTATATGATAAAAGAAAAAAACAGTAGCAAATGAGCATGGAGAAAACACACACACACACACAATCCTATTCAGAAGCTTATAGCCATGCAAGCAAACAGTCACATACACTTACATTCACATTATTGCACAGTAATTGCACTTGTTCAGTAAATTGCATTGCACATGTATTGGACAGTGTTTTGCACATTCTAAATATTGCACTTTGAGAAAATTTACTCTGCAGCTTTTATTGACAAAAGGTTTCCTTTTGGTTACTGATGTTAAAGTTAGGGTTAGATTATTGTGTAGGCATTAACTACCTGCATTAAATATTAATAATGAATAATTATGTCACTGGAAGGTCCTCACAAGGATAATAAGACAAACGTGTGTGAGGTGTGTGTGTGAGAGAGAGAGGGAGAGAAAGCCGACTGCTACAACACAGAGACAACATTCGCTCGATACTATTGAGCTGTTTGTGGTGGCTGTGAAAGGCTCGGTCACTGGACTTGCATTGATCCACAGTGTGAGTTTGGCATCTGCATTACCATGCTGACATTCAGAGATGAAGCATGCAAACATTCTCACACATCACAGAGTGTGTAACAACCAACCAGTCGCCCATCTAAGATCTTCATCAGTCTGGAATTTCTGTTTTTTGAGTCAAGGACCATCCTGTTTCATTTAGTACTATTGGCCAATAACATTGGAAAAATTACATTTGTGTAATTTACATTACACATGTAAATTACATGTACATATAATTGTGAAATTTATTTACATGTGTAAAATTTTAAATGTTTGTAATATGTATTAAACACCCAGCACTGCTGAAATAAAAGAAAGAAAGAAAGAAAGAAAGAAAGGATGTCTGGAGAAAGTACATATGGAAGAAAGCCATTGAAGAAATCAAGCCAAATAAAGTTACATTTAGAATTTTAGTATAGTCCTACTTTTAATAATAGATCATATCTCTCTATTACTTTCATGCCAAAATCTAATAGTATGTACTATAACGTACATAATGTTTCTTTTCTAGTGACCTGATCTGGACTAAGATTACAATGTGACTTACTTGTTAGTGATTGTAGGTAAATGTGGCTCCCAAATTAAAAATTGAACACACCATAACACGTAAGAAACCACACGCTTTAATGAGCTCCTAAAGCAATGCAGGACTAATTACTGCATTGTAATCACTTTAACTTCTGGCTGTGTCCTATTTGTAGCTAAAATCACAGTTTAATATATCAGATACATCAGAGATCTGAGAGAATTTGTAATTCAGTTTGTAATTATCCATTCCACTTTGCGCTGAGTGGATCTTATGTCTTTTTGTCTCACAGAATGAATTTGCACAGTTCTACAGCTTAGATCTCTCGAAAAAATAATGATGGCAAACGTTAGTTCCCTGCCTGCTTAATGAGATATCCAGCAAGGAATATTCATCTTCATCTGCAACTCTTGCAAATTTCTAGCCACTATATCAAGGCCTCAAAGAAGTTCTACTACAGGACTGTTATCAGACAGTATGACTGAACTAATATATACATACATACATTATATATATATATATATATATATATATATATATATATATATATATATATATATATATATATATGTATATATAAACACATACAGTCAGGTGCGGAAGTATTTGGACAATTTTGGACACCTCAGAATTCATCTTGCTACTTCTGTCAGCAGTCGCATCATCAATAAACACCAGTGAGCCCGTTCCATTGGCAGCCATACATGCCCATGCCATAACACTGCCTCCACCATGTTTGACACATGATGTGGTATACTTTGGATCATGAGCTGTTGCTTTCTTTCACCATACTTTTCTCTTCCCACCATTCTGCTACAAGTTAATCTTGGTTTCATCAGTCCAAATAATCTTATTCCAGAACATGGGAGGCTTTTTTAGATGTTTTCTGGCAAAGTCTAATCTGGCATTCCTGTTCTTGAATGTTACCAGTGGTTTGCACCGTGTTGTAAACCCTCTGTATTTACATTCATGAAGGCGTCTCTTGATAGTAGATTTTTACAATGATTCGCCTACCTTCTCCAGAGTATTCTTGATTTCTGTTGATGTTGTGAAGTGGTTTTTCTTCACCAAGGAAAGGATTCTGCAATCATCCACTTTAGTTGTCTTCCGTGGTCTTCCGTGGTCTTCCAGGCCTTTCAATGTTGTTGAGCTCACCAGTGCTTGCTTTCTTTTTAAGAATGTACCCAACTGTTGATTTGGCCACACCTAAGGTTTTTGCTGTCTGTCTCATAGATTTATGATGGCCTGCTTCACTTGCATTGAGATCTCCTGGGACTAGCTCCAGTCAAACAGCTGCCAAATGCCAACTCAATACCTGATATCAACTCCAGACCTTTTATCTGCTTCATTTGTCTCGAAGTAACGAGGGAATGGACCGCACCTGGTCAATTAACTTCTTGTCAGTCAATTGTCCAAATACCTTCGAGCCCCCGAAAATGGAAGTACTTTGCTTAAAATGGCTGTAATTCCTAAATGGTAAATGCCATATTTTTGTGGAACCTCTTAAAATACAGCTGAAAGTCTACACTTCGATCACATCTTGATTGATTATTTCAAATCCATTGTGGTGGTGTATAAAGGCAAAATCACAAAAACTCTGTCATTGTCCAAATACTTCCGGACCTGATTGTATATATATATATATATTATTCACATTTCCACCAGAAAAATCAGGGCTAATTCTACTTCCTGGATCATAGCTCGAAGTATCTCTTTAGTTCCTGCTGTAGAGTAGCTAGTAACTTTTGGCTGGACCTTAGCCAACTTATCATTCATTCATTCATCTTCAATAACTGCTTTATCGTGCTCAGGGATGCAGTGTCCATCCTGAGAACACTAAGTACAAGACAGGAATAAACTCTGGATGGGGCACCAGTCCATCTCAGGACCTTGCCCAGCTACACCTCTTCCCCAGGCCTTTTAAATACCTGTGTTTAGCTAACAAATGTTTACTAAAGGTTTTATATCAGCCCAACTCCATGTCTGGTAAGGTGAAACAAAGTGAAAGCTTTCATTTTTAAACATACGATATACATGGTTCTAAGGGCACAGTGCTGGGAAATAATTTCTCAAAGCATGAAATTTCACTTTGAGTGCACATACCTGTTTTAAGAGCTAAATTAAGGTTAACATCAGATTCACACAGCAAAGCAAAAACAATGGAAAACAGGAACTTTTTCAGTAACTGTATAGTTCTCACCCAGGATAGAAATCTAGTTCCTCAGAAGATTCTTGAACCTCAATGGATCAAACAGTAACATGTAGTAGGACATTGTAGCCTCACCCTGGTCCACTGAATATTACTTGCTGCTTGGGGTCATATTCAGAGTTGGTGACTTTAGTTGAAAAGTTATGTCAATATTTTCTGACCAGCACATTTAGATTATTAAAGTTACCTTTATTAAACCACCTTTACAAACAAGCACTTGCCTTTAAGCCTAGAAAATGGGGTATAAAACAGTGGCTTGAGGAATTTGGTTAAAATTTGGTTTAACAATATGGCATTTACCCTCATTATTCAGTAGCTTGCAGAATAAAATAGCACTTGATCCAGTGCTATAGATGTGTGCACAGGATTTAGACTATTTTATTAGGCAATTTAATTTGGTATTTTGAGTTGTAAAATTAATAAAATAACACTAATGTTTTTGTTAATTCCATGAGCTCTTCCGTAAAGAATTTTCAAGAATATCCATAAAAAAATTCTGTCCTTGAGATAAGCAATGTCCTTTATTCATGCAAAAAAAAAAAAAAATATATATATATATGTATTTAATATTAGTCTCAAGTTGCATGTGAGCACGTAACTAAGACACACCTCTATTTTCAGCAAACTCTGTCCTGCGCTGCAATCTGAATAGCGCTTATATCCGTAATTATGTCTGGGGTCTGAATGCCAGTGTGCACAATTTCTGTATTAACTCCCCACTTAACAAGTTTCTGGGTTCCTGCAAGGTTTCTTGGGTGAAAATGCACCTTATAGCTACTCTTTGCTCCTTCTTCTATGTGTCATGAAGAATATTAGCTAGCATAAATTCTGGTTGGTTTGTTCATCAATAAGGCAATTACAAGGTGAATTAATGGCAATTATTTTCCAACTGGGTACTTCATGTTTGTAATATATCATGATCTTGAAATAATGGAACAAAAAATTTAATAATGCATGGCCTACCTAAGGTTCTAAAATCAATCAAGCTGTCTGTGTTCTCGCTCAGTCACTTTTTCCTTCTTGTTTGCTATGTATCTGGCTCTTTCCTGACATCTGCTTAGCAAGGTCACACCATTACAAGGTGCAGCTCTTTAGTGTGAACCTGCGTTCATGGCCCTCAACCTTCACAGCTTCATTTATGGGCACCGCGGAGGCCGTTTCCAAACAAAGTTGTTACATCGATGTTGACTTTTACCGCCTTTTGATCAGAGCCACATGCATGCAGCACTGCTCTAAAAGCTGACGCAGGTGAGCCGTTACTCCTAAAGCTGAACGCCAGGGCCCCACTCCGGAAATTTGCTCCATCATGGAAATAAAACAGAGCCTGTGGCAGAAATGTTGTGCACTCATGTGGCCAAGAGAGTAAGAACAGATGTGGGTAAAGGTGTAAGTGTGTGGGGGGGCGTTGAGGTAAGTATGGGATTGCTTTTTTGAAGCTACATTGAGTTTCAGGAGGCAAGTAATAGGCAACTGTCCTGATGGTTATATATTTCTGTAAAGCTGTTTTGTGACAATGTCCATTGTTAGTAGCACTATATAAATAAAATTGAATTGAAGTGAATGGTTATGTATGTCCTCACTCACAGAGACACTGCTCATGTTGTGTATAGTTGTGGGCAGCAATGACTGGTCATGGCATTACATGTGAGGACTAAAATCAAATATCTGTCAAAAGTGCAATAGTGGTGGCAAATAATAAGTTTGAGCAATGCATTATATCACAAGGTCTCATTGACGGCATAACAAGAATGATGTGGGGTAAACTATTACACATGCACACTTGAAGATACATAGATCTGCGTTTATGATTTTACTAGTGTACATAGCTGCATTTATGATTTTACAAGTGTACATAGCTGCATTTGTGATTTTACTAGTGTTTCAAGTCTGGATTGACCTACTGGGTTCATGCCATTTCTTTTTCCAAATACCAAACATGTTAAACAAGTTGTAACCATATCCTTCAAACCAAAAACAATAAACCTACAGATTTGTCTGTCGTTTTGTGTAATTAGTACTTTAATTGGACAATGGGTGCTTAGTCTATCTATTTTAATTACTCCTCCAAATGAATTTTGAAGGGAAAAATAATCTACCTTGCTCACACTCATTGCATGACTGTAACTGAGAGACAGCATCAATCTATAGCGTGGGCCCGAAAGAAATCAGCCCCAGCCTCACTTCATTATATCATTTGGTGTATTTTGTTTACAACTACTGGTAGTGCTGTTGTGTTTGGTTCCACAAATATCCAAAATAATTAAATTTACTACATCTGCTAACAGCAAATAGTCTGAAGTGGATGCCAAAAATGAAACCTTATATCGATGGGTATTTTTTATCTTTAAAGGGCAGGAGGGGGATTAGCCTTGCTATCTATACATCTATACCAGCTGCCCCTGCCTGTGGGTGTATATTTGTGTGAAAGTATAGGAGAGTGTGTATATTAATGTACACATTGTGTATGTAGTGTTGTACAGCATCATCAATGATACCACATCATCATTATCACCATCACATATGCGGTCCATTTGGGAGATGGCTTTCTAAGTAGGCAACATTTTTATGCAGCTTTTGTGCCCTCTAATTAGTATATAGAAAAAACATTTAAGTATAAGATAACAGTAAGTGATTTGAGACATGGATTCTGTTTCCTCCTGCTCCACTTTCGCTTTCATGAACCCGATCATAGTTTGCACCTGTCTCTAGTTTTGTCTCATTAGTGCCCATAATTCTGGGTGTATATATAGCACTTGTTTGATCATTACTATGCCCTACTCTGAAGGGTCACTCTCTGTGGGGGTTGAAATTAATGGTCATCTCGGGATGCACTTTAGCATCGTTTCTCAAAGCTTGAGCTTAAATCTTCTACTGGTGCTCAATCACTGACACAGTATGTCTGCGTGTTATGTCTGACTCTGTAAATCAAACTTTAGGAATGCTAAATGTATAGCTAAACTGTGATAGTGTAAGCATGGGGCTAAATAAATATTGCTTTGCATGTATGCATGTTTAACGTTTGTCACAACAGTCATTTCTAACCTACATGTATGCTGACCTGTGGTTCTTGTGATCCTTGTTTCCACCTCCTACTTTCCTTGTTTAACATGTTAAAATTGATTCATTTGGTTGATTCTGTTATCCAAAACAACTTACCCTACGTTCACACTAGCATGTGCCAAGTTTCTTGTGTCACTTATGATGCGACCACTACTGTTGTTTCTTATAGGTGTGCACTGTTTTTTTTTGTTTGTTCAATTGAGAAATTGTAGTAGCTATATAAAGCCTTGAAACTTAACTAGTTAAACACAAATTAATTAATGCACTAATTAGCATGACAATTTGTTTACATTTACATGTTGCATGCTAGGATTCGTACCTGCAGATTAGCAAAGTAATCTAAACGTACTTGCTATATACAGTCACCAGTGGCAACAATCTTTGCTACTTCCATCCAAGCTTAATTTTTTCATTGTAATGTCTCTATACATATTCAATTCAATGAGAGATTGTATATAACAGGATAAGATGATATCATGGTTATATGTTTTTCTTCCATTTTTGTGTATTACGTAGTAAATGGGAACTAATTGCATGCTGGAACTAAAGCTGTGAGTGGGGTACACAAGAAATGTCTGACCACACACACTGTAACATTGCTCTGAGGATTCATTTGAGCCAGTTGTTTGAATCTGCTACTTTAGTGAGTCATGCATAATTTGCATTGAATTGAGAAAATCTCAATTCAAATGTTGCACAGTTGCTTTTTTGCTTCCTACTGTTGCTGAAATCTAGCTATACATGCCCAAACCAAAGAGATTACGCAAGTGCTTTCTGACTCTGGCTCTGATGTTACAGCCTCAAATCAGTGAAGCAGTTTCACCACTGGATATATTGCAATTAGTATGAGGTGTCATGCATCATGTATCAGGGCAAATTCAGTTCCCATAATTAATCCAGTTAATGGGTATGATCAAAGTGGTGGAGTCTGGACTCCAAACAAGGCCATGAATCACAAATTAACCAGCTTAATTTTCTACACACTCATTAGCCCGAGTCTTGCTGGAGGTCAGAGGTCACAAAGTGGCTTTGACACCTTAAATGGTCTATAACTCCCCTCTATTAAAGAGTAGACAGAAGTGATTAAAGGTAAAGTGTGTTTGATCTGATTTCATTAGTACAATAAGTCAACCCTCGCACAAGCCCTGAAGAATAAACTGCAGGTTATATGAGTGTAGACAAAGTTGATACAATTCTTCCTAAAAAAAAAAAGCAAGCAGCTATTATATTAAAGCCACAAGGAAGTGTAAATTGAGAAGATCAAAGCAGAAGTTATGGCAAGGTCACAATAAGCCTACGTTTCAGGTGACACTTAAAAGACTTTGTGTGAGTGAATGATGTGCTAAGAAAGAGTGCGACCCGAGTGTGCTTCAATAAAAAGAGGCAATGTGTGAATTCTCAGACTCATACACACACGTGTGCACCAGATGAGGTCAGGCCAGGATGTGTTCCAACTCCCTTTCTCTGACTTTTCTTTCTCTCTGTGGGAGCTTCTGAACCTGAACACATCTGTGAGACTCGAAAGCTTTAAACTTTCTTTTAAACCAGTCTTTCTGAATGCTGCTTTCTCAAGGTCAGAGGTCGTCTCCCACAGGGAGTCGTCTCTCTCTAAGCATTGGGCTGAGTCACCTGATGGAAAATAGACAGTGTCTAGAACATTTGCAGGTCTGAGACGGTCACTCTTATAAATATATCCATTCAGATGAAAAGCACAAGCATTAATACCAGATCTGCAATCTCAGTTAGAAAATTCTGATGGTCAAAGGTGGAGAGTGCGCTTGCATAAGTGAGTCTCTCTACACCAGACTATTTACATCCGCTTTTTTGTCCTCTCAGGAAGTTCCAGTATAATCTATTTGCACAATTATAAAAGACATGCTGCATTTAAAATGGGGTCATGTTCACTGCGTTTAAGAGAAGATTCAATATCACTGGCACACTTATGTAGTGTTGACAACTTCTGAAGTCACAATTTTGTGATAGCTTGGAGTTCATGACTTGCGATGTGATACTGATGAGTCTTGATGTGTGGAATCCACAAACGTTCACTTTGCTGGTTGATGCTAAATGGTATTAGTGTCTTTTTAGCAATTTAACAGCATGCCTGAGGATTTTATGTTTGTTTGTTAAATAAGTTAAATTATATAGTCTTGCTCATTAGCTAACTTATACTGGGCATCCGTATTTCCCTGTCTCAAGTGTTCTCATGATATTAAACAATGGCCCCTAATCACCATAATTATAATAGAAAAAAATTTGTTAATGTACTATACATGTCTGTACTGTACTATATGTAGACTGTTTTTAGCAAAACGTTCTAATAATGAACATCACACTTAAACTGCCAATGTTTGAAACATAGTGTTTTCACATGTTTTTTTTAAAGTGCTATGAGTGCACTTGTTTCCTGGTCCATGTGGTTTTTCATTGTGGTTTGAGTATTTGATTCATTCTGAGGCCATGTTATGTGGTCCTTTAGCTCCATTCAGGTCAGTTCGCACTTGACGCATTCTTGATGAGATTTATCGAAGGGTGTGAGATGTGCGTCACACGCTGCAGTTATGCTTCCATTTTAACAAGTGTTTCAATCCACACCAGTGGCATTAGAAGCATGTAGAATTTGAGCTCTTGGGTTGCACAGTGCTTGTTACCATCTCTATTTTTAATCATAGCATAAATTCCATAAAATCCACTGGAATTGCACAATCACACTTTTCTTTTTCAGTCTGCATTTTCTATCCCTCATTTTTGTGGGGTTAAAGGCAAGCGCTTGTGTTAAAAGGAGGTGGTCTAGATGCCACTGACATTTCTCAAGAGACTTCAATTCAATTAAATTTATTTTTATTTGTATATTGCTTTTAACAATGGACACTGTTACAAAGCAGCTTTGCAGAAATATATAAATTCAGGATATACACTTTAAATTGATAAATTTACCCCTAATGAGCAAGCCAGATGCAATGGTGGCAAGGAAAAACTCCCTGAGACAATATATGGGAGCTTGAGATGAACCAGACACAAAAGGTGCCCATCTTCATCTGGGTGCACTGGATAGTGCAATTATAAACAATTCCCTTCTGTAACTGTGTGCTACATGGTCAAAAAGTGCAATTGTATAACCAGGAAATTCATTAGTTTTCACATGAAGTCTATTTTGTTGAAGTTATTAACTGTTCACTGATGGAGATTTGAGTGCAAAACTGTTCATGGCAAACTGCAGTCCTAAAGATATCATAGCTGGATCAGGCAGGTCGAGAGAGCAGAAGGGGTCAGGATCACTGATATCTCAGGAGTAGGACACTTGCTTGGTTCTTTCACAGGAGATATGTTTTTTTATCCCTCTCCCCTTATTAGTCCCTTCTTGTCTTCCCTTCCCTTCATTCCTTTATGATGTTGGGGGAGTTTTGGAGGGGGATTTCTCTTAAGAAATCTGGCAACCCTGGAGGCATGAACTAAATGCAGGTAAATTGCATCATCTTGATGTGGAGCCCAGAAAATCTACTTAAGCACATGAGTAACCCAACTCTGAATATGCATAACATTCCCCACATAAATATTGACAACTTTTGGACTAAATTTGACAACTCTGGTTTAGGTGGTGGCCTAGAATAATCTACTGGCATGTGAAATGCAACGATTGGGCAGGTGTGTGTGAAATGCAATGTGATGAATGTGAACAAAGTGGATCATTACTCTGTCATCCTTTTTTTTTCCCTACAATGTTTTTGGAGGAAAAACTAAATGTAGATAAACTAAGCATACATTGTGCAATCAAAACACAAATTGCACATATATCCTGACTACTATCATGACCAGCTGTCACTGCTGTAAGTGTCCACTGCAGTGTGTTCCCTAGAAAAAGCAGTGTTGTGTGTTATGTGCAATAAAATGTGTATAGATTTCAGATCCAGTTTAAGGCGGTATTGTCCTGGAAAGCCCTTTGTTATGTCAAAGACACAACTGTGTTAGAATAACATTCTCATAGTCTCATAGCTCCAGTGCAATCCAAAGTACTATTTTCACCAAACCATGTTAGTTTAAAATGTTTTGAAGTAAGATTTTAGTGAGAACAAGTCTTAATATCCAACATTCACATTTTTCTGAGCAAGGACCCCAAAAGTAACACAGTGTAGTCAATTTAGTCATTTCTGCTGTCATCTAACTGGCAGTGAAAGAATGACACTCCAAAATCAACTTCAGATGCAACATGAAACACAGATTATGAACTCTAGTGCTCTGTTAATTTTGGGCTGTGACTGTCATTGAGAAACGCTGAGCTATCGTGTGCATTTCTGGCACATGGCTGCACCTCCTCAGCCCCAGCTGCCACAGCAAGTGTGTGTGTGTATATATATATATATATATAAGTGTGTGTGTGTGTTGCTGTGTGTGAGCTGGTCCATGTCCAAGTGGACATGTTGCCCTGAGGTTACTATTCCATACCACATCAAAGCCAAAATAATTATCATTATTGGCATGTAGCATGCAAAGTATCTATATTGCTGATTACAGCACTGATTTATAGACTACTGTGGCACGTAATAATGTGTAACTGGGCTGAAAGTGAAAATCCCCAGTCTTCTGAGCTGTAAAGTGGCTGTAATCTGTACATTTGGACAAGATATGCCTAAATGGACTTGGACCTTTTGACTATACCTTAAAAATTGGCATGGATTTCTCTGTTGGCTCATGACTGGCATTGCGGCCTGTCCTAGATGAGAACATGGTGATGCTATACCATAGAAAACCACCCAGCTTACAGCCGATTGTAGGAATCATGTAGCAGTCCACACATCAGCTTAGCCTACGCTAATTTAGGGAAAAGATTTTGACTGTTATTTCCCCGCAATCTAATGAGTTAAACTCTGAATACTGTATTTTATTAATGGGTTAATGGGTTTGAGGTGGCATTTTTTTCATACTTAAAAAAAATCTAAGAAAAAAATATATCTATGCACTCACCTCAGTGCACCTGGAGGAGACAGACAAGTATGGGTTAAGTTTTAGATCACCAAAAAGCAGATAAACTGTGGTTAGAAAGTTGTTAAACTGGTTATTGCTTCATTTAGTCCATATTTCCACATGAAAACATGTCGGCTATTTTTAGCACTAACTGTGTGGCAGTTCAGATTATCACGTCAACCCATTTTTGGGAAATGAATAGAACATATTTATTTCTGGATGAAAGAATGTTATGTTGTCTAGCAGGCTAGTGTTAACTACCACTAAAGACTTCACTGCAGTGACTGTTATATTTTTCATGTATACTTATTGTTGTAAGTTAGTGTTGTTGTTGTTCTTTTGGCTGCTCCTGTTAGGGGTCGCCACAGCAGATCATTGGTCCGCATGTTTCTTTTGGCGCAGGTCTTACACCGGATGCCCTTCCTGATGCAACCCTCCCATTATATCCAGGCCTGGGACCAGCAATGAGAGTACACTCCCAGTGGCTGCTTGGTTCTCTGCCTGGGAAATGAACCCAGGCCACAGCGGTGAGAGCGAGGGATCCATAGCCGCTAGACCACCAGGGACCCATTGTTGTAAATAAGTGTAACTGCTTACAATTTGTTGAATTTCAAAGTATTCTAGAATATTTTATTTAAAAATATTTTTACAGTAATGGAAAGCTAGCATTACCAGTAATGAATAAATCGATTTTTCTATTAAGATTTTAAAAATTGGACTCAATGACATTTCCACCCACGTTTCTATATATGAACTCAGACACACCTTTGTGTTTTGTGGTCTGTATATAGTTTGGTCTGAGGGGCTGTGATGTGATTGACAGAGTGTAGGACGAAGCTGTGAATGTTTTGGCAGGTGCAGAAAAGCCCCAGTAATGAAAGGAAGCTGAAGCAACTCTGACACCTGCTCTCTGAGCCATGCCTGGACACGCTCTGCCTTCTTGGCTCCTGATCACACTCGGCTTCCCTTATCCAGCAGGAGCGAGACCATAAAACCGATCGTAGATCAGACCTTTGGTTGAAACCACACCACACGGGATTGCAGAGCTGGTGCGTTTCAAATCAGAGATCAGAGACGAACAATGGTGATAATCACATGGCTTGAAAGTGCTGAATAAAATGCACACTTTCATATCCTGTGCTGTTGTTAATGTTGGCTTCTGCACTGCTGCTGTGTCTCTGTGGCCTGTGGGTCTTTGACAAGCTGCGCTCAGAACACTGAAAGGACTCAGACGAGAGGAAAGAACATGAGTGGGTGGATTCCATATTCGAATCCGTCACATAAGAGAGATGGAGAGACTGAGCGGGGAGAGACGGAGTGAATGAAATAAAAGCAAGACAGGAGTACAGAAATGAGAGGGACAGACAGAATGACAGAATGAGATATAAGAAAGGAGAGACAGATAGAAAGAGAAGGATTAAAATCTCTCAAAGAGGGACAGGGAGAGAAAGTGGAGAACTGGACGGAGATACAGTGAGTGATAGAGAAAACAAAAAATGGGATGAAGAGTGAGAGAAAGGGAGAGGATAAGAGAGAGAAAGGGACAGAAGGAGAGGATGAGAGTAAGAGAAATAGAGATGAAACAAGAGATAATGAAAGAGAGGAGGGAATTACAGACCAATATAGAGAGAGGGAGAAAGAGATAACAGAGAGGTAAGAAGACAGTGATAGGGAGACTGAGCCAGAGTTAAGGAAAGAGAGAGAGAGATAGGCAGAGTGTAAAAGATGGAGAAAGTAGAAAGAAAGAACACTGTGGAAAAAAGATCAGGTGATGGGTTTCCAATCTTCAGGTGTGGTGAGCCTGTGCTCACTGCAGAGAACAGATCCCTGGTCCTCTTGAAAATGGTGGTTCCATGGAACCATGGTGCGATCCTCATCAGGTTTGGAAGACTGTCATGTTACTTCCTGTTTTAAATTTTGTGATGGCAGGGAAAGGGTTGTTACCATCAACGGAGGTGAAACCCCCTGTTGATAAATAAAATCAGACTTTCAGAACATCAGACCTTTAAGGTGAGAACTGTAATTGGCTCACCTTGCAAGTGCTTGCACTGAAAGCATCGCGAAAAACACACATCTCCTGCCTGCCTGCATGGCTAAAAATAATCTCATACAAGAGCGACTCCTCATCTGCAGGTATTCCTGCACGATGATACGCCATGTATCAAAAAAGCACTGTTTTTCACCACTTGAGTTTTGGTACCAAGAAAAATAATTAAAAAAAAAAAAAGATTAATTTGACGCCTGCCATTTTGCAAACCTGCATGCATAAAAGTGATATATGGAATTGTGCAAATTGATCCACGGTTTGGAAGGAATTCTTCGATGCCAAAGCAAACCTGCAATTATGAGCCGCTCCCCAGAACAAGCCCAAAATCAGTCCTGGGTGTGGATTGAAATATTCAGACTAAAAATTTGGATCCTGGTTTGGGCCGTGACCTGTGTTATGGGTATATAGTGTAACAGTGTCACAGTATCCCCGCTACTCCAGACTAGAATATATCGCTGGTTAGGACAGCTTTGTGAATGAGCTCCTGAGCAGCTCAAAGAGAGAAAGTCTTCTCTTAAAAGGGAGCATTTCTATTGTGAGTCTGCTACACTCTCCTGGGTACATGGTGTCCAAAAATACAGGCAGCAGGAAATTCTCTGTGGGTGATATCATATTCTGTGAAATGCCAGAAAAGCACTGAAAAAGCCCTCTTCTAATTGCACATTTGACAAGCTTTCTCTCTCTCTCTCTCTCTCTCTCTCTCTTAACAACAGCAGACCACCATATCACTCAGCCCACACATCATCTGCATGAAGCATTTTACTGGAGTCAAGGTGTTGGAAATATGATAATTGGAGGATGGAGCAGGGGGTGAAGGGCGAGAGAACCCGAGGAGAAGAGAAGCAAAAAGCATTATGAGAAAATGCAGTTGTGAAACTAGTTAAGACACAGATCTTTTAATAATTGATCAAAGCCTTTCAACCCAAGCACAATACTGCAGAATGAAGGAATTCAATGTGAAGTGAGTGTAGCTTTATTTATGCACAAATCATATAGACTGTTACTTTAGGCTGTTTTTCAGTTCTAAGAATTTGAAGAACCGAATTGCATTTGTGGGAAAATCATTCAAGTTAGCTTGTAGAATTAACTTGAAATGACAATGAGAGCTTGAAATGTGCTGAATATTGAATTTTAATGATAACCAGTGATAGCTAGTCATAAGATTAAATGTATCAATAGCTCAATCTATCAATAGTTATTTGCACTATGTTGTACTTTGTTTGGATAACATGTGCTTAGCCTAATGCTGCAATTGACTAAAGCTCTTAACTCAGAATTTCCCACCTCCAAATAGGTAAGTTGGGAAGATCTCCAAATCCCCGAGTAAGGCATATGACATCATTTCAACATTCAAAGAGATTATAGTATTTAATTTAGATTAATCAACATAGACACATTAGTTGGTTCAATTTATAAGACTGATTTCACTGTTTTGAGAAATTAAATACATCATATACTAATGTTTACTAATGTTAGCTTAGCTCAGTTACCACAGGGTTTTTTTTTGCAAACTTAGTACAAACATCCATATTAGGCATTGCTCATGGAAAAAAAAATTCATGTATTATCCATTCCTCGCCTCATTTATTCAGAACCAGATAATAGAGTATTGTAGTTAAAATAGAAACTTGCAGTCGAGTCACCCAATCCAACATCACTATCTTGTCACAATGAATTATGGATTTTTCAGTTCAACAAACTTTCCATCCACAATACATTTGACACTTGAATTATTCAATATCAGCATTAAGCTTTGTCAAAATGATGGTGTCTTGCAAACACATGAGAATGCATGGCTAAACACAAAAACTACTGATAAACATACTGCAAACTTACTGCATTATTTTTGGCCCAACGTACCCCATATGCAATCAATTAGTCAAGAGATGTTTGGTGTCTGGTGTTTGCTTCATAAAATTTGCACTTGACCTAAAAGCTAATATATGTAGCTACCTTTACTAGTGAAGCTTATAGCAGCAAGGATAGCTTTGTTAACTTTCGTACTTGCATTAACCCACATTGAGGTGTTCAGTAATTTCAATATCAATTCAATATCTATAAACAGGACAAAAGGATGGTTATGCAAGTTTTGTGGACGCACAGTTAAATACATAACTACATTTACATTTACAGCATTTAGTACACACCCTTATCCAGAGCCACTTACAGAAGTGCTTTGTAGTCTTCATGAAAAACATATACTCATGCTAGTACAAATAGGTTAGGGTCCAAGAACATTATTAATTTAAAACCCCATTAGTGAGGAGTTTGAGTATGAAAATGAGTTGGTACAGCAACAAAACCAAAGTACAAATTAGGTTATTTTAAATGAGCAATCATTTAAGTGGTTAGTGAAGAGGTAGGTCTTCAGACTTCATTTGAAGACAGACAGTAACTCAGCTGTTTGGACAGCTCAGGGTAATTTATTCCACTACCGGTTCAGAGAAGAGTCTTGATGCATGTTTTCCTTGTACATTGAGAGGTGGTGGGTCGGGTCGAGCTGTGCCAGAGGCTCAAAGGGAATGGCTCAAAGGGAACTGGTTTAAAAAGGTGATAAGGTAGGTGATGTGTCATTGGACAGCACCAACGTCCTAAAAGTTGACAACTTGCACACAATGGTTTCTTCGGGTTAAGCGTGCTTGCCAGTTGGCCAATACAACAATAGTTCATAGCGCCATTGCACACTAAAGAACCAAACTTCAGACACTAAATGTCTTGGCTGATCAAGTATATCAGGAGTTAAAGCAACACTGTGAAAGATTTTAGTTAAATTATTGCTTACACATTTGAAACCAACCAACCAAAAAATCAGATTGCTGTGAACATTGCAAGAGAATTCAAAGAGAATATATGTGCAAGGAAAGCAAACAACACCATCAGTACAGGACTCTCTAGAGAAGAGTGTGTGTGAGGTGTGCAGAGTCGAGAACGTCCATCGCCTGCGGTCTCAATGCCCCTGAACAGCAGGAACACACACTTCTTGCAGCTTCTCTCCAAACTCTCCAAACTTCTTCTCCAAGCTGAAACTCCCTCACCACAGGCTCTTAGCCACAATCATCTCTCCTGCATTAGACCTGAGCCGGTGTGTGTGTGTGTTTGTATGCAACCATGGGGAACCTGTAGCAGCAGAGGGTGTGAAAGGTTGCGATTAAAGCTCGCTTTCTCTTGCCTCGTTTTCAGGGGAAGAATTAGTTTATATTTACACCAGTGACACTGCCTCCAGCTACATGGCAACCTGGCTTATGTAAAGACTGAGAAGGGAGAAAAATCGATGAACGATGAACACATGTAGAATACAGTGAGATGGTGTGTGTGTGTGTTTGTGTGTGTGTGAGAGAGAGAGAAAGAGAGACAGAAAGAGAAAGAAAGTACACTGTACTGATCTCTCATCAGTTTGGCTTCATTCCAGTTGCATCTACAAGTGATACACATAACACAATAAATACACAATACTCTACTTTTTCACAATACTTTTACTTTTTTCGTTACACACACATTTATCATAGTTACAATACTTTTTTTTTCTACTGATAAGCCATAAGCCATATTACCATGTTAATTCAGTACATTATAATTATAACCACAGCCAATATAACATTACATAATGGAACTGTAACATGTTTTGGTTTGAGATAAATTACGCAAACATGGTTTAAATTACAGACTTCAAACTTCCACATAGCATCCTGTATATCATGTCTCCGTCTTTTCTCATGTGCTAGTTTAGGCTTGTCATCGGTGAGTAATGTACATTTTCACCTTGCAACCCTGCATATGCATACATAATTATTACAGCATATAGTCAGAGCCACGCACAAAATATACAATAATAATATACAATCACAAATTGACTTGCTGTTATATAATGCATGTGCCAACACACACACACACACACACACACATACATTCACCTTCTGTCAGCTGTGCATGCAGGAATACCTTAAAGTGCACATCTGTCTATATCACATTCACACATAACCAGGCATTTATGTTAAGTCAGCTATGAATACTTTAACTACCCCCGCCCCCCCTTTTTTTTAACAGGGCATCCGTCTACAAACAAGTGTGCATACACACACACATACAGATAAGAACACAGCACTTGCTTTTAGATAATCTGTGCTCTAAGGTCATGAATATGTAAACAATCCTGGTGAATGAAGAGACTCCTGCAGTGAGGTCACACTGAAAGAGAGGGAGAGAGAGAGAGAGAGATAAAGAGAGAGATGATGTCCAGGAGTATTGTCATGTTAACGCAGCTGTTAGCACAAAACAGGAGCATTTCAAATGTAGAGAGGAAAGGGGGATGGAGTGTCAGAGAAGGAAGAGTGGAAATTAAGAATAGATGATGAAAAAGAGGAGAGTACAAAGAAAGTGAAAAGAACAAGGGAGAGGAAGAAGAGATGAGATGACATGGGGCAAGCAGACAACAAAAGAAAAAGTTGAAAATAGGAGGAATAGTATGGAGCAAAGAAAAGAGAAAATACATAAATAGGATAGAGAGGGAAAGGGGGGGAGACGAGAGGATGGAAAGGAGATAAGAAGAGAACAGTAAGAGGAAAAAAAGTAAGAGAAAGAGAAGAGAACAAGTGGTGAGAGAAAGAGAGAAAGAAAAGAAAAGAAAAAATTATAATAAAGAGAGAGAAATAAAGAGCTAACAAAAATAACAGGATAGGAAACATGAGAAGAGAAGAAAGGTGGAGCTATGAATGACAGGAGAGACATTAGAAAGACATGAGGAATAAAGGAGAAGAGAAGAGTGTGATGAGAAAGTGAGGGCAATAGAATACAGATAAGAACTTAAGGAAAAGAGGCAAGAGGTGAAGAAGAGAGTAAAGGAATGAAGGGAAGAGAAGAGGGGAATAATAAGGGGAGAGGAATGAAAAGCATATCCCCTATGAGCAAACCCAAAGGAAACATGGGGAGAAGAAACATTTGAAGGAACCAAGCAAGTGTCCTACTCCTGAGATATCAGTGATCCTGACCCCTTCTGCTCTCTCGACCTGCCTGATCCAGCCTGATGCCCTACTTCTGATTGGAGTACTCATCACGTGGAAATCACTCACTGCTGCTGAGGATAGCCCCATACGGACAGCCTAAAGACACATGAGATTAGTGTGGATGGTACCACTTAGAAACCATGAAGATTGCTTTGGACTGCAATTGATACTAAAATTTTTGCTACGATGACTTAGGACTATAATTGCTATGATATCTTTAGGACTGCAATTTGCCATGAACAGTTTTGCACTCAAGTCTCCATCATTGAACAGTTAATAACTTCAACAAAATAGACTTCATGTGTAAACTATAATGAATTTCCTGGTTACACAATTGTATTTTTTGAATATAGTACACAGTTACAGAAGGGAATTATGTATAATTGCACTATTCATTGTCACCTAGATGAGGATGGGTTCCCTTTTGAGTCTAGTTCCTCTCAAGGCTTCTTCCGCATATTGTCTCAGGGAGTTTTGTCCATGCCTCCCTCGCCTCTGGCTTGCTCATTAGGGATAAATTTATAAATTTACAATTTAGATCCTGAATTTATGTATTTCTGTAAAGCTGCTTTGTGGCAATGTCCATTGTTAAAAGCAATATACAAATAAATTGAATTGAATTGAATTGAAGTGTAACCTCTCCTCCCCTGGCTGGTACTGGGAATGTCTGAATATTTTTACATCAGATCTAGGAGTTCATAGGGAGTATGTGTTAATGGTTCTTATACACTGCACTGTTGAATACTCGATTTTAATTGGCCAGAAGGTGTTCATTACTTTTCTAATTAACAGCAGCTCTGACAGTAGTTCTGCCACAATCACAGTTTTCCAACATTGGAAAGTTTTCAGAATGGTGGACTTTATGGTGTCTCAGTAACAAGCTGCTGGAGAGGGAACTACTGTTTATAGCTTTTATAATGTAAATAATAACAGGAAGTAACATGTTTTGTGGATGTTCCACAACATTATATGTAACTAAAACAGATTTAAAAAAAAAAAAAAAAAAGTACAGTGTTACTATTTAATCAGCACATAAAAAAGTAATCATTGGCAAATTGCTGTGGTACAAGGGGAATAAAATACTTTGGGACATGCTGTTATTAGAAAACAATCAACCTTGGGGTGGCATCACACGACCCCATCATTGATTATTTTTCTATAACAGCACAACCATCCTGTTTTATTTGTATTGTCATATGGATTGCAATTTACAAGTCATCAGTATCAGTATACTGTAGCTGTAGATGGTGGTTTGTTTAAAGGCCAAATACATAAAAGTAGAACATGACTAACTTCTCTAATAATAACTTTTCTGTTTTTCCACTTTGCCACATAAAACCTGATTAACATGTTGAGTACAGATTCAGAGGTCACTGACCTTCAAAATGCACATTTGCCGGAACAAATGTTGGATAGTGGTGGTTCAACCACAGCTAACTTAACGTTGGATTTATTCCGCCGCAAACGGAATCAAATACAACCTCCAGCTTTAAACATGACTTACTTCCTTAATCAAAGACATAATGAGATGACCTTTGACCCGCTGCTTCAACTGAGACACTTTTTTTTAGCAAATTCCGTCAAGTTAAATGTATCTTTGTAACAGGATTCAGATGTTACGAAGCAGGGGAATTTGCACTAATTATGAGCGTTGAATTATTCATCTCTGAGAGCAACAGTAGTGTAAATGTCAAGAGTAAGAACAGTACATAACTCTGCTCAGGTTCTTTTTACAGGGGTGTGGGTTTCGTTCTCTCTCTAACACACACATGCATGAAGGCTACCCACCCTTCTCTCAATATGCTTTAAATAAATTCCTGCATTTCCCTAATTAGCGAGCTTCTCAAAGGGAGTCTCGCAGAGATCTGAGCTCTTCATTCACATCAGAAGTTGTGCTGCTGAAGCAGAGGCAGTTTGTTAAAAAGAAAAGTCCTTATTACATGTATCACTTTTCATTTACAAACGTCATATGTTTGCAATTTATCAGGCCCAGCTGAGCATATCACAGTGTGGTTTTAATAAATGTCTACCCACGGCGCACAAATTAATCCAAAGATTCAGATTATCTGCAGAACATGCACAATATGATAGGGGTAATTACGAAATATGATAAACAGTATATGTAATACGCTGAAAAAATGGAATATTTGGTCAGTCAGATTTAAGAGAACATATTACATATACTTTAGATAAAACTATTAAGTTTTCTCATCAAAATGTGATTTAATTGCTTATACTAAACTTTAATATAAACACGTTTCTAATTACTAGATTGAATTATGTAGAGTGAGTGTGAGCAATTCACGTAGTATTAACGTAACCCATTTACATGTGGTTGAATAGTGCAGTGGTAATGTGGCTGTTGCAGTAACGCCAGTGCCCTGGGGTTGCTCCTCGGTTCAGTTCAGGTGAGAGTGCAGAGATTGATTTTATTCAGCGCTTTGAAAAGACATGATCAAATCATGTTGGATGTACGAAAACCAATCCTGTCAACGTAACTCAATTCGATCCTGTGGAACCGATGAATGCATTTGAATTAAGTAAATTCAATGAACTTTTTTTACAGTATAGGCACAAATCTAGCAAGACCTAAAACACTTTTATTTACAATAACACATCAACTAAAATTAGGAACGAGTCAAGCGGATACTCTCATTATCAGACCGAAATTAGCCTCTATGCAGGATCAGATCAAATCAGATTTGATCTGTTTTTCTTTTCCATGTAACTCTTGTACATGCCATTGTTGTAACTGTAGTGGTCCTACCTGGAGTGGGGATCTCATCTAAGTTACAATGTTGAGCTAGCGAGCTTTCCAGCTTATCTATGTTCAGCTATTGCAGAAAGAGCATCTCAGGGTAACACTAGATTTATTACTTCATTTTATTTAAGTCTTTTTACATTTTACACAGTGATACACCTAGCTAACTACCAAAATATATATCTAGCTATTTATGTTTATCTAACTTACTTCAATGGCAACTTTGTAGTCTAATGCTAGCCAGATAGATACAGTATCTGCATACATTCTTTCATCATAAGTAACTGCTTTATCAAGGTCAGGGTCGCAGAGTATCCTGCGTGTATCCCGGGAACACTGTGTATGAGCCAGGAATACATCCTGAATGGAATGGGGCACCATGCGCACACACATTCACACACTCATTCACAATCCACCTACTGCCATGTTTTTGGGAGGTGGGAAGACACAGGAGATCCTGGAGGAAACCGACAGGAGGAGAACATGCAAATCTCCAAACCAACAGTAACCCAAGCTCAGGATCAAATCAGGGACCCTGGAGCCACGAGGTGGCACTGTGCCAACATGACACCCCTAGCTAGGTATATTTAATATATTTATATTTTACATGTGGCAAGGACAGATTTCCTCATACTCATACCTTAATTGGTCATACCCAGACCTTAACTGGCTCCAGTCCAGACTCCCAACTACAGTTTCAATCCTACACCATTCCTGGTGTTAGCTAGCTCCCAGTCACCAAGCTATCACAATCACATGTCCCTCACTGTGTCAGTTAGACCCTCCATATAGACTACCACTCTTACCAGCTCCCTTTGCGAAGTCTTGCCATTGTGTCACCCTTCATCCATTTCTGAGCCTGCTTTGTTTGTTGGTTTCTACAGTATCGATAGCTGCTTTATTTGTTTGATTTCTCTATCTGTCATGCCTACATTAGCCTATTGGCTGTTGGTTTTGATCTCTGTCCCCCCAACTATAATTCTGATTCACAATTTTGATTTGTTCAATAAACTGCATTCAATTGTATCCTATTGACTCTGCCTCACTGTGACAGAAGAAGGAAACAAAAGTGTAAGCCATTCCTACTCTAGCTAGCTTCCACTGATATGTAAGGAATAAAAAAGTTATATAAACATCTCCTTACAGTAAGCTAGGATTAGATTACATCGAGCATCCTCCAGGCAAGTCCCTGTGAATGAGCCGTTACAATAGAAACAATAGAACTAGTTCATTAATATAAACCATTTTTATATTAATAAATGTAAATATATAAATACATATAGATATGATAAATATATTAATGTAAATCATTTGAATTATAGCCATAACTACTGTCAGAGCCATGCTGTTAAAGAAAATTAATTCACACCTTCAGATATGAGAATTCAATAGTGCTGTGATATAAATGTTTATAGCAGATAATCTGGGAACTGTAGTTTAAATATAAGTTTGGTTATCAATTAAGGAATCTAGAAGAGTAGTAGTTGGACAGATTTTTGTATTTTCTCAACCTGTCAACCATTCATCATGCCTTTCTTTTTGGCTTTCATAACGTTTGATCAAAATAATGCTTGATGTTTTCTTGTACACTATCAATCATAGTATGTGAGCTCTGAACCACCCTGAAAACTGGAATGGTCTAATTGAATCTGTCAAAAATTGTTTTATTGACAATGATGTTGATAATTATAGTTATTACATGGTGCCCTTTCATTTTCTCATGAGGAACGACAGGAAAACCTATCATATATCATTATTATTATTGGTCCCTCTTTCTGTGGTGGGATTTGTCCATTAGGGACATATCAGGGTTTCATACAGTTGTTTCAGCTGAAGACAATCCTGAAAAGAAAAAAAAAAAGCCCAAATGTCCAAATCTGCTGTGTTTAAAATAGCAGATTGATATCACCAAGGTAACCAGATGGTCTTGTTTTCTTTTTTATAAACTCTATTAGCTTATAAGAGTGAAGTGAAGTACAGTCAGCTGCATTACCAAGATCTTCTTTTTTTAATCACTTGTTTTGACAGTTTTGACTAAATCCTATGCCTCAAAAAACACTTTTGAATTCTTCCTTAATGTACATCACTCAAAAGTTTGGAGTCTGTGTTCTTAAAAAAAAAATGCTGTAGATCCATATATAGAACAATTCTGGTACTATGTGAGCACGCTGCCACTTCACAGGTATGACAGCATTTAGCGAAATACTTCAAGCTAGACAGCTTCAGGGAATATTTCAACATTTATAACACAAATCTTTTAGAGAAACTTGAACACAGCCACCTGACACCACATAATACCTTCATGTAAGCATTGTTTACATCCATGCGGGTGATTAAATCCAGTGTAACAGTGTCTGTGCTCAGCAGAGGCAGTGCATGTGATGGTATTTTTAATTGCTTATGTGTTTTATATCCATTATACTTTATATCTTATGTATTTTATATGCATTACCTTAGTTGTGCAGGAGCCCAACGATTAATCTTTATTATCTCCGAAACAAAAAGTTTACAGTTTCACTTTCTTTGTACAGCAGATGAAGGGTTTTTGTCCAAAACATGTTTTCTTCTGGATACTTTGTACTGTGCTAACCTTTCATTACACCTACAACATTCTCACGGGTATATATTTGTTATACAGTTTCTTTAGGTGCATCAGTCATTTTGCCCAATCTCTTGAATGGTGTTAATAATTCAGGAGCTGACTGTAATTAATGTTTTCCCAATACAAATATCATTAGATGTAGTTAGGGATTTTTTTATGTAATAGTGTACAGCTCTTACCTTCACGTATGTATGTAAAGATGAGTGTGTTCCAGACAGTGCCATATGCAATCTGCGTTTGAGCTGATGGACTCCAGTGAGCTGATGACAGCTGGAGGTGTGAATCCTACACACACACACACACACACACACACCACACACACACACACCCAGACACACACACAAAGCTGAGACAGTAACAGAAGTATGAATCTGAATCTGAAGTAACAGCACTGACACTTTCACAGTCTGTCTGTTATCAGCCTTGTGGGTGATTCTCTCTCTCTCTCTCGCTCTCTTTCCTGAATTGCTGAACTGTTTATCCAGTTAGTGGAGAACGGAGCAGGATCAGCATTTTTGTGTTGTAAAAGATAAAATAGTTTCATGGATAGGCAACGCTAAAAAAAAAAAAGTTCTTGGTCATATTAGCCCAGATGAGGGGGAAGTTGAGTCAATTTCAAATGACTGCAAATAAAATAAAATTAATGCCTTCTTATACCACATTACTGTTTTCTGTAACAGCAGTTCTGTCAGTAGTGCTGGCTGTAAATCAAATCACAGGTTTATATTAATGTACTCTTTCTAATATGTTATCATTTCAACAGTAACAGCTCAATCACAGGGACTTGTATGGCAGACAAAGTTTAACATCACCTTAATGTCATTTGACAAAAATGAATTGGAACAGTCTTCTGTTGTTTATGATCAACAAGGAACAGGTTAAAAAAAACATGTATTGTAAAGCAATTACTTTTTGTTAAAGACCTGAAAGAAATTTGAAATAGTCAAGTTTTTCAGCCAAAAACATCATATCCTATACTTTCTGTAGCATATATAGTATGCCAGCATTTTTTTTTTTTTTTGCTTTCAGTGAAGATGTTTGGGGTTTATATTAGGGTCTGGGATTTTTTTCTAGCTAGCTAATATTTTAGGACTCCAATTTTTCTCAGAGCTTCTCATTACCCAGAAGACAGTCATGTATGTAAACTAATCACCAGCTAATGCTAATGTCTCAAAGTAGAAGTGGCTTACCTATAGTTACAAGATAGTAAAAGACAGATAGGGAAGAGGGAATCATCAAGAGATTCTATTTGTTTAAACTATTCGGAATTTGAAGATATTGTAGGGAGTCCTGAGGAGAGACGATGGAGGAATGCACATATGGGAGAGAGAGAGAGAGAGAGAGAGAGAGAGAGAGAGAGAGAAACATTATGGTTTCTTTGTCTGTGAGTG
The DNA here is from genome assembly GCF_027358585.1 of Pangasianodon hypophthalmus. NCBI lineage: Eukaryota > Metazoa > Chordata > Actinopteri > Siluriformes > Pangasiidae > Pangasianodon > Pangasianodon hypophthalmus. Next base: position 10,078,658 of record NC_069720.1, read on the forward strand.
AAAAGTTAAAAGTGAATTGTTTTGTCTGGAACCTGTGTGTGGGAGTGATGACTCAAAGCCCGATCTGTTCAACTAAATGAAAATGAAATATTATGCACTGCATGCAGGAGTATTGAGTCTGTAAAACTGGCCTTTGACCTTCAGTTTTAAAGAGACATAACAGATCATTTCACACATTCTGCTGCAGTGTTAATGTCTGAGCTTTATATATATTTATACATATTTATATATCCCTGTACAATCGCATATGCTTAATAATATATGCTTATTTATACTACATATAAGGATGCAATTATAGTTTACCACCTATCCATGCAACTTATAGATACACTATGTAGGTATATAGTGTACAGCCCATAAATATGCGTATTTTTATACATAGAGCCCTTGGTAGCTGACAATGGGATGCCACTTGGCCACTCTAATGATAGTGAAGTAGTTAAGGTTCAATGAACAGTTGTATTAAAATGCAAACATATTCCCAAATAATGCAGATACAATGAAAACGAGGTTTGTGCAGTTTAGTGTGGAAACAAGTGTTGTGGCGAGATATGCTAGTTTCCATTTAAAATTTTTGTTTCATTGCTTTAAAAGTTACCAGTGTAAACATGTCATGAAGTGGAAGCAGTAGGATGTAAGTGTGAACGTCTTATATTCAAATCCAAATTCAGCAGACAAAAACGTAAACAGGAGGCGGGAGTTCAATCAATCAGGCAATAAGAACATATGCAGGGCAATCAATGGAGGACAAAAAAGAAAGAGGTCAAAACCAGTAATAATATACAATGATTTAAAGCTCAGTAATGCGTGGGAAGATGGCAAAACCTTGCATAGATTGAAGGTGAGTGCATTGGTTAAACACACAGAACAAATGAGCATGAAAAAAGTGACAGGTGCAGTCAGTAATCAAGTGAGTGTGAAATATATAATGTGCAGACTGGAGTCAGATGTGGAGTTGAGGTGGTTTCTGGATCAGCACTGGATCGGATGTGACCAAACAATGTTAGCATTACTGCTGCTGAAAAATCTAACTTAGTCTCTCCAGCTCCCTGCTACGGAAGCCAGCTGGTAACCACTACTGTGATATTGTAGCGGTTTAAGAAAATAGTATGGCAATTAGAAAATCTCAAACATTTATTGATCAGTTTTGTCAATTAATAAAGAAGCTGGAAAATGCCTTACCAAATGAGAAAGGTTAACTAGCTTGACCAGGTCCGGCTGTTTTTTGGTAGCTGATCAGACTAAGCTGGATTTTTTCAGCAGGGCATGAATTATCATTCAATAAGCTAGAATTTAAAGCAGTTCAACAGCTGTTAAGTCTCTTAATGTTCAATTTATTTTTATTCAGTGGACAGAGCAGCATTTTCTGAAGCCAAATCAAGCCTATCTGCCTTAAGATTTGATGAGTTGTGCATTCTGAGATGCTTTCCTGTTCACCACAGTTGTAAAACGTGTCTGGCCATTCTCCTCTGACCTCTATCATCAACAAGGGTTTTCCACCCACTGAAATGACACTTACTGGAAGTTTTTTGCTTTTTGCACCATACTGTGGAAACTCTAAAGATTGTTCTGCCTTAAAATCCCAAGAGATCAACAATTTCTGAAATAATCAAACCAGCCCATTTGGCACCAACAACCAGGGCACGGTAAAAGCTATTGAAGCTTTTGACCTGTATCTGCATTGAAGTGTTGCACTGCTGATTGGCTGATTGGTAAATTGCATGAATAAGCAGAGGTACAGGTGTAACTGTTAAAGTGGACAGAGAGTTTATGTATATCATCATACATGGGAGGCCAATTGGATGTCAGTATTTTTTTCAGGTTTATTGTCAGTACTTTTATAACACGGACTACAGTGATACACTAGCCTTGGTCAAAAAGACGATAACATGAATACCTGTAAACCCCACAGTTTATTGCCAGTTATTTATGCCAGTTATTTTGATGTTTAATATCTTTGTTTTGTTACATTAAGTGTTTACTGTTAGTGCAGTCATGTATTGTTTGGTGGTCTGTACCAGTATGTTCAGTGTCAGTGGGAAAATGTTCAGTATCATTGTGACACCCTCATTACACATCATATCAAAAGCTTGACAGCCTGGAGCGACATACATTGAAAGGAAAAGATGTTTTCTTTCATTTCCAGCAAATAGGGTCGTAATTACTAATCTGGAGAGGTAGGACCGCCTACCAAATTACACTTTTTTTTGCATAACATTCCCTTGGCAAGCGAGACAAGAGAGTTTGGCAGTGCATCCAGCAGACAGTTTTATCTTTCATTAGGCCTTCTTTGTCTTCTTGCAGCTCATCACCTGCTATTAACCCTCCTCTCCGCCACAAACCCAGAGAGCAAACAGTTTTGGTCTTTTATAAGCTCTCAAACAAGGTGCTGCCAGCTACATGTACTCAGATCTTAACATATTTCTTGAGAAGTAGCTACTTCAGAAACTTGAGTGCTCACATAATGTAACATATCTTCCCAGCTGATCATATGGAGCAATAAGGAGCGGAAGTCTGATGTTTATTAAATCACGTCGCTCCATATCACAGAAGTACGTCATGCTAATTGCTCTAGTTGATTTAATATAAAGTGCATCTGGTCTCAGCTCTGTCCCTGCTAGACATGTGCTGATAATTAGTTTTAAGATACACCATGATGTTCATAATTCCTTATATTACCATCAGCAGAGGTGATGTTATTAGATATTTGGATTCATTGTTGTTTTAGTAATTAGGGCTGTATTCTAATTTGCATATTTTTAACTGTTTTATAAGCTTCTGATACAAAGAAAAAGACTTTCACCTGGGAACTTGGCCAGTATTTCAGCATCTAAGTGTCTTGGCTGATCAGTTACACAAGGGGGAATATTAAGGGGGAATATTGTGTTTTGTTTTGTTTTTTCCAGCCAAACTGTGCCTCTAATTTTTCATTCATCAAGGGTCATTTATCCTTAACAAATGTGTACCACATAGCTCTGCTTACTGTCTGTTGCATACTGTATGCTGCCCCCATGTTTCCTCCAGGTTTTCTGGTTTCCTCCTAATGTCCAAAAAAACATGCAGATAGTTAGATTGGATGCTAAATTGTGTGTGAATGTGTGTGCATGCTGCCCTGTGATGGACCGGAGTCTCATTCAGGGTGAATTCTACCGCCTTGCAGCCAGTGTTACTGGGATTGACTCCGGATCCACCCTGACGCTGACCCTGAGCAGAATAAAACAGCTACTGAAGATGAAAGAATTCTTCAGTTTAAAGAACATTATTTAGTAATTACAGTTAGGTACAATGAAATAGTTTATGCTGTCTTCCAAATTGGACTGCTTAAATATTGAGTGTGCAGAATATGTAAATAATAATATACTTTAGGGAGTGCTGTTATAGGAAAACAATCAACATCATGGCGGTGTGATACCACACAGGAGTTGAATATTTTCCACTAACTGCACATCCTGAAGTGTTTTATTCCTCTTATGCTAAAGCAATTTGCCAAAGATTACAAATTTTAAATTTCATAAAGAATGGCACGTCATACTTTTATCCGTTTATAGCTGCATTTAAGGCTGTAGAACGTCCACAAAAGAAGTCAGTTATTGTGATCACTTGCATTGTAGCAGCTATAAACAGTTGTTGCCTCACCAGCCTCTCTATTTTCTCTTTCTCTTGAAGTTAATTACGAGGGAAGAAATGCAGTTTGTTGCATAACTGAGAAACCACAAAGAACAAAGTCTTCAGGAACAGGTTTATCTCAAAGCGCTGACACTGGCAGAACTCTTCTTTAACAAATGTGAAACAAACGTTTATTTACAGCGAGCTTCACCTTACATTTGTTGCTGATAATAAATAAATTAATAAGTGTTTTAATCTGTTTAAAGTTGGATTTAAATTACGTGCATGTCCATCATACGAGTTCCTGTGAACGAGGTGTTACTGTTGAAACGATAAGGTATTAGAATGAGTGCATTAATATAAACCTGTGCTTTGCCTTGCTGCAGTGTTGTTAAAGAAAGTTAAACTAATCTACTGACCAATCAGATTCAAGAATTCAGCAGCACTGTGGTATAACAAGAACCTGCCTATGCGTTAAGATTTAATTAACATGCCTGTGTTGGATTTATGGCTAAGGTTTAATGCTACTAACTGGAAGGTAGTACGTTCAAATCCCAGGATTACCAGGATTGTATTTTGTCCCACTTGTATGTCTATTGGAATAAATGTGAATAAGTAAAAAAAAATAAATGGTGTGGCTAAAGAGACAGATGCAGTATTTCCAGAACAATCCATCAGTATATTATTTGGTGTATGATTTTCTGCCTGAACCAATTTCCCACTGTTAATCCTCACCACTGAAAAAGTGCTCCCATCTCCACATGGAGCAAATCTCTTAGTCATAAAGTCCCTCTGCTCTTCGAACTGGTAGTAAAAACCCATCTATGAGGCCTTATCTCACCCCTGCGTGGCCACTACTGAGCAAACACAATTAATGTGAAGCATGCTGGACCACTGGGATGACAAAATAAGCAAAATATCTTTCAGAGGACAGAGAGGCTTTTTCTGAAGCCAGTCATGACATATTACTGGTATACCCAGATATACAGGCACATAGACTAAACATGATGTTATATTCACAGTAACAGGTAAAACTGGTGCAACAGACTGGGTTAGTATCAACTGATCTATTGTTTTTATATCTTCATTACATAACTGCACACACACACACACACACACACACACACACGCCCACACATGTCCTCGCTGCAGAGACCCATAGTCACACTACAGCCACCTATTCTTTTCTGCTCGAACTTTTCAATTGGAAACTACACACACACAAACGCTATTTAAATAAACCCACAAGGAATCTGATTGCTTCTTAAACACAGTTTGCCCACTTTCACCAACTCTAATTGCAACTGCAGTTAAACAAGCATCAATGCTGCAAATTCCAGATTCAGAGGCACACAGCACACCTTATCACACTTAAACATAGATCTCAAACGCCAAATTACAGGATCCAAGCTATGCAAGCAACCACGCTTTCATGTCTATAGAGTGTAAATCAAAGAAGTGAAACAGCCTTAACCACACTTTTGCCAGCAAACAAGCCTCAACATATGTTGCACCATAAAACCCAGAGCCATGTAAGGGTCAGGCTGCCAGTGGTTTGCAGGAAGTAGCAAAGCCCAGAGACGAAGTCTGTGTGTATGTGTGTGTGTGTGTGTATGTGTGTGTGTGTGTGTGTGTGCGTGTGTGTCTGTCTTTCCAAGAGGAGTGAAGAGGGGATGTGTAATTGAAAGAGAGAGACCATTTCCATGAAGAACAAATTCCATCCACTCCACGTCTAATTCAATCTCTTCTGAAATATGGATTGAATAAAGAAGCCAAGATCTTCGTTTTATAGCATTTCCATTCCACCTAAGTCTGTGAAAGCTGCAGGGGCTTGTTTCAAGGCTTATTGAGCCATCTTTGGTTTTTAATTGAGCATCTTGCATAGACCAGGGATGCTGTAAGCGTGTGTAAAGAGTGTTGTAAATCAATAAGGTGGTCAAAGGCCTAAGGGAAGTGAATAAAACTAGAACTCGCCCACACTTCGGCTGGTTTTTAGTGCTCATATTAGCTCTCAATAAGAAGTTACTACAATTGTGTACAGCGTATGTACAGCATGCTTAAACCTGAGTAAAAGTCTGAGTGTGAGTCTTTTGCTTCAAATCAGCTGGAAAATATACAGTTTTTAATGGTTTCACTTTGATGTTAAAAAAATTTAAGAATGATTCTTACTTGTGTTTCATTTATCACAAAGTAGTTTCTCCTAAAATTTGTTAGGAGACATAAAATGAGAAAAAAAATTGTAGCAGTCAAAGCAGAAGAAAAAGGCCATGCTTGGCTTCCAAAAGATTTAAACACTTTACCACTACACCACCTGGGAACTTGTTAGTTGATACTAAAGTAAACATTTTTATGTCCGTTGTTCACTCGTTAGTTCATTGATTAAAGTTTTTTTCCCAGTTTTGGCTGAATAACTGCACAGTGAAATCAAATTAAATTGATATGTCAGTCAAGGGGCCTGAAATCTCTTTTAAATCCAGTTTAAAATCCCTGATAAAAAATGTTTTCCGAAAATATTGGTGTACTGGATTAAAATCTAGCCATATAAAAACCTACTAAATAATTTAATATGCACAATAAACAATACAAATGAGTATTTGGCATACTCATATGCCTTTCACTCCTGTATTACAACATCTAAAACTGATAATAGTTTTCTTGGCTTTTCAGGTATATATTGCAAGTGCTCAAATATATATAAAAAAATATTCTAGTGTACTTCACTTCAAAAAAATTTGACATGATAGTATATCAAAAGTAAACAGTATATCTTTTCAAATATACATTAATATGATTGTAGTAAACTTAGTAGTATATTTGAATGAACTCTACTAAAACTTAAAAGGAGACACATGGGAGATTACTTGGGTAAGCTAGGAGAAAGTGTTGAAACAGTAGACTTAAGCAGAAATCTCACTTTTATTCCCATTTGATCTAATTGAAGCTCTAGGAGAAACTACAGAGATAATAAGAAAATCTCTTTGTGGATTTTTTCCCCATGTTATGCATTAGGCAATAATGCTCTACAATACAGTTCCTGAAAACTGAACTAAATCCTCGATTTGAAATATTTAATCTCTTTCATTATCCATGTTAAATCTGAGCTACTCTATCTTTCTCTATCTTGATCTGGAATAGGCTTTGGATCCATCACCAAATGCTCAAAACTTGCTACTGAATTTGCTGAATTTGCTTCTGAAAGTGCTTACTGTACTGAAACCATCTCTTGATTTGGTAAACGGCAAACTAAAATAACTGAACCAAAATATAAATGGATGTGAAAATGCCTTGATATAAGATGATCGTTCAGATCACTACATTTCTCTACATCCAGTTGATCAAAGAGTGAATAACTGGTGATGAAATGAACCAAATTACCACCCTATAGCCAATGACACAGCAGTTAATGTAATGAACAGTTTCCTGGGAACCATAATGTCCATCAGTACCTTTATCAAAAAGCCCAGCAGAGTTCACAGTTCTTCTTGTGGGAAATGTCTGCAAAACCATGACTGTCTCATTCCTACAGATTAGCCACTTGAATCTTGATCATGTCATCCATCACTGTTTGATTCATCCCACCCCTTACCCAAGACAGAGTAGCTTCACAGCAGGTCTCAATCAAGTTGGGCCAGGAAGAGCTAAAAAAGATCAGCACTGTTTCCACACACCCAGTAAAACAACCTGGTCCAAAAACTCACATCAGGAAAGAAATGCAGCTTCACCACAGAGAGCAGCACACACACATCTCAACAGTGTCTTCCTAAAAAACAAGCCATCCAGGATGAAATTCTGCTAACACAGGGTTTCTCAGCCCTGGGTTTGTTTATATATATATATATATATATATATATATATATATATATATATATACATAGTATACTGTTAAGTAACATGCTTACTTAAATGCAATATGCCAATTCTCTACTACATTACAGAATCATTAACAAATTAACAATATATAGAATATTTCAGGAACCCTATTTTAGCATTTAGTGGAACCAAAGCCTATTTCAGATCAAAATACTGCAAGACACAGTAGACACAATCCATCTATGAGTGTTTAGAGGAAATCCACTCAGACACTGAGAGAACATGTTAAGCAAAACTATTTTAACAGTACTACATTACACCGTGACACTTTACTGAACTATGATACTTTCATTTTGGTATTTGTTGAGAGCGTGCTTTCTTTTCTATAGTAATATACTGCATTGTGGGTATAGGATAAGGCAATTTTTACAAAATCCCAAAATCTCAGTTGTTTGAGAAAATAGCAGTTATTTCAGTTGAACATGATCCATGTGAATCAATTCAATTCTACTCTTTGCTGTTACAATAACCTTCATTCTTCTAGGAAAGATTTCCACAAGGTTTTGGAGCGTGGCTGTGGGGATTTGTTCATTCAGCCACAAGAGCATTAGTGAGGTCGGGAACTGATGCTGGGCGAGGAGGCCTCGGGCACGTTGTGCCTTCCGATTCATCCCAAAGGTGTTCAGTGGGGTTGAAGTCAGGGCTCTGTGCAGGAGTTCTTACACACCAACCTTGGCAAACCATGTCTTCATGGAGCTAACTTTGTGTACAGGGGCATGCTGGAATATATATATATATATATATATATATATATATATATATATATATATATATATATATATATGATATGTTGTATGTGTATGGGATGTACAATTGTATACTGTATGCTAATGGTGTGTTTGTTTATATGGTGCCTTTCTCACACTCAAGCGAGTTTTACAGGTTAAAAGAACAAAATAATTGCTAGCAGAGCCATAGTTTATCCCGTTACAGTACCACTTGTTGGCTAACACACCATGGCACACTTAATCTGCAATGCCACCATCACCAGCTACCACTGCAGAGCCACAATATGCACCAGGTGAAGCAAACATGAGCACATTGTGATTGAGAGGATTGAGAGGTCACAACTGCACCAAACAGAGCCTCAGGACCACAGTGGTGCAAACATCCTCACCACTGACAAGAGCCCACAGTATAAAACAGATGCTGCACTTGGCCCATGTCAAGACCAAAACCAGGAAAGTTAGCATTCACCATCGGGCTCATCTGAGCCCCAATACAGTTATCAGAAAAAGGAAAAAGGAAAAAAATAAGTTCAATCTAACACCCTAAAGAGTTTTTTGGGTTGTCCATCTGGTGCAACCGAGTTGAACCCTCCAACAGAGGGATTCCCTTTTAAACAGTTACAAACACCCTTGATAAACCAGAAAGCTTTTGCAATCCAGAGAAGCTTTTAGCAACCCAACAAACCTGAAGTTTGGTTTACCATTTAAAAACCCTACAAAAATAACACAACAGAAAGTATACAGCTGAATACAAAGATGCATTCATGTCTATTACATATATAGTGTATGTAAATGTTCTCATGCTGATTGTAGTCTTTCCTACATACCCTGTACATATCTGATTCTGATTCTGATTCTGATCTGGAAGTATAGGTCTTTGGCTCTCACGTTTTATGGGTTGTCATAAAATCAGATGAAAGCCAGATGCCACAGGCATGCTCAGTGCAGGCCAACGTATAAAACGGCAGATGATATTTAGAGAAATAACGACTGTCTGACTTCAGGATCGTCATTTAGCCAATTTGTACACGCATGAATGATACTGTCTGCAAATTATGTGAATGGTATTGACCTGGGCTGCAGATTTGTGTGTGTGTGTGTGTGTGTGAGAGAGAGAGAGAGATTGAGATCTTAGAGATCTTACTTTCTTTGTAGGCCAACAGCTTTTGCATCGGGAGGTAAAGACACACAGAGAGTGTGTGAAAGAGATACAGATACAGAGATGGACCCACTCACATATAGTCTTAGCGTATGCACAACTTAGAGCAAGCATGGAGCCATGAGGTCACTGTAGCTAACAATTAAGTCTGGTTTAGCATCATACACAGTGCATGACTAAATCATCACACACTTACGTCAAACTGTGTCACTGTGGACCTTACATCTCATTTCCATCTAGCCAGAGAACATTTTCTTCACCACATACAGCACATACTCCCTTGTGGTTCAGAAAACTCTCATACGCTAATCATAGTTGATGACATTGCCAACTAGTGTAGCCTTGTCCTCTGCACTCGTCTCTTCCTCCTTTTCCTTCATTTTTTTCCACCAGTCTACAGTAACAGCACATACACTACTATGTGAGTGAGCTGTGATAAGAATGATCCACTAAGTACAACAATTTAAATTTTAGAAATACAGATTTTATGTGAATTAGTCTAAAGATGAAGCATCTGGGATTCCCAGGGAAAAAGTACGCTTTAGAGTAGTCAAAAACAAAATGTTTTTATGTTCTACACATAGCTAGTTTTCTACAGTGATGTTGAACACTCTATGCTTAGTATAAGTCCAGCATAACTATTTAGTGAAATAGTAACTGCTTAATACTAAAAGGTAAAAGTTAACTGCTTAATAGGAATTTAGCTATTTCAGTAGAATATAAAAACGTCAGGTTGCACTTACCTCACTACAGTTCATTTTGTTTTGACTCCACTTCACTTCACTTCACTTCACAGTCAGAAACAGGAACATGGCAGACGACTATGATTGACTAAATGCTGAGTTCGACCACTCTGAAAGCATCTACTTGGAAACCCTGGATACTTCACCCTTGGCCTAATTTACATAAAATCTGTATTTCTGAGATTTGTATCTAGAGCTCTGATTTCCTCTCTTTTGATTTACATTGTTTATAAAGGCACATTTTACCCGTAAAGTTTCAAAATAGAGAAAAAAAATTAGCAAAGATGTACATGTACTCAATACACCAAAGGAAAAAAAATATTTCATGTGACTTGTACTGTATATATTTCAAATATACAAAATTCATATTCAAAAACTCTTGTCACCTACCAAGCTCATACAAAAAAATAAATAAATCATCAACGCTTCTGTGGTGTCACATTATCATTAAAATATCAAAATGATCTAATAAAAAGACATTGATAAAAAGAAATGTAATCAACAGAACAGAACTGACTGAATTAATGAGCGATCATTTCCTCACTCATGTACGAGTGAACAGTGAACAGTTTAAATGTCATGAGTGACATTTAACTCAGATGATAAGAGTAGAGAAACTGATGTGAATGATGATAATGATGCTAATGACTGCACATTTCCCATCATAAACATATAATTCATTAATAAGTGTGTAGTGTATAAAATATTGAAATATTTTGTTTATTGCGTATTTAATGAAATGCAAGTGAAATCTATGAAAAGCAATTGCTTTTAGACAATGTGTTGGTGTTTTTTTAGTGGAATTGGAATCCTTTTTCACTTCTGGCGGTGACCAGACAGTTTTTAGCAGATAAGTGCAAAAGAGTACAACATTTTATTACAGGAAAGCCTGTGGTTTTCAGAACTATATATAGTAATGTAAAGTACAGAAAATGTCAACCATTTCACCTTGTGAAGGTTTTTCCCAGACTGGTGGTCCCTTTCCACTGATTGACGGAGAAGAGTGGCCTAGATGGTAAATATCAACATGAATTATTTTTTTTTATTGGCATACTTATTCAAGGCCTCTCTGACATGATTGGCCCATATTACCTAATGTATCATAATACCTGAATCGACATTATTTGTTTGAACATTCTTAGTATTCCTGACGTATTGTGCAAGAGTTGATCAAGAATTAAGTGCCAGGAGCCAGAAGACTGTGTGAAATGTTTTGTAAAGCGTGTTTAAGGAGTGTGTAATGAGTGAACCCCTGTAAATGTGTTTGGAGTTTAGTGCCAAAAGCTTAGGCAAAACACGTCTGAGCTTCGATTATTGAGCATCATGTGCCAGGGAGCAATAACAGTGCGTACGCAGCCGTGAAAATCTGTAACCGAATCCAAACACAGCTGTGTCAAAGCTCATGCAGAACTCCAGCACCTTCAGTGGCTCCTAAATTTTCAGGAAGTCACTCCCGAGGACGTTAGCGACAGCTGCAGAGATTGTGCGCTAGTTTGCTGAATGTGTGTTGCTGACAGTGTGCAGATGCAGAGAGGGAGAAATGGTGGGTTGTTAGCAAGGATAGACGAGTGTAAGGTTCTCGGAGAGATGAGCAGGCAGTGATGCGGGCACAGGATGCTAGTTAGCACGCGGCAGTGTGTCATCAGGTGGCAGGAGTTGAAGCAGATGAGCCCCTCACGGTGATGAGCTTCACGATTCATGAATAAAAGATGGAGTCTGAGAGTGTGTATGTGTGATAGAGAGAGGGAGAGGTGGAGAGTGTGTGTATGTGGGAAGGAGAGTGGAACAGATGTAGTGAGTGTGCATTTGTTTGTGTGTGTCAGAGGTGAAGAGAAAGAAAGGGTAGAGTGTGTGTCCATGACAGGTCTAGACCATCTCACCAGATGCTCTATTAGTGGAACAGTTTAGTCCAAACAAGGAAACAATAACGTACACAAGGACAGCTTACTGGCTAGAAAGATTTCTACAGGTGAGTGAGAAAGTTTTTAAACCTTTAGGACAAAGTGAAGAAATGTTTTTTTTTCTCCTAATTTGGTCACCTGCCAATTCAAACCCACCAGCCAGCTCTCCCCTATCACACAACAGCTGCCAACCAGGGAGGGTGAAGGCTAACACACGCGTCATCTGAGACACGTGAAGCCAACCAACCGCATATTTTTGAACTGCTGCTCATGCTGCATCACAGGGCAGCATAACACACTCAGAGGAACGTGCTATTTGCCCTCTTCCGCATACATGAGCTCACAGATGCCTGTGATTGGCTAGGGTTGCTGTGATTGACAGGGTGGGAGAGTATAACATCCCTTCCACCCAACGAGCATGGTCAAATTTGCTCCCATGGCTCCCGGGCAAGGAAAGCTGTGACACTGTCAGGATTCAAACTCGATTCAGACTATTGATCTCGTGACAATAGCGCCACTAGGGAGCCTCATAGTTGTAATGTTTGAATGCTAATATAAAATGGGAAATTCAGCACTGATGTAAGCTGATGCAAACAGCTTGTGACAATGAAGCTTGTGTCTGTGTGGCATTTACCTCAGGAGACTAGAAGTGATTACTAGTGTTCTATCATGAATTGTCATATTTACTATATTTATAGCAACTTTATTTATTTCATATTTATAAATAATTGTTTTGGCCTATAAATAAATTTCATATTTATAAATAAATGTTTTTTTTTTTACACAATCAGTGTGCTGGTGTCTTTCAGTGGCGTTAGAATGAAATGTTTGGAGGTAACTCGACTTGAATTGCTAGACTCTTCAGGCAAAAGAGAAATGTAAATCAAGTAAGCTTGTAGTTTTCAGAACTTCATATAATAGAAAATGTACAAATCTGACTTACTAACCTGACACATAGGTTATGAAGGTTAAGGTCAGGGTTAACACTGGGTGTAGGCATAGCATTTTTTTAGCTACAGTTATTACTGTGTATGAGTGTGTGTATGTAAGAGGGAAAGAGTAGGGGCAAAGAAAAACAGATAAATAGAGTGTCAATGTGTGTATGAGAGGTAGAAATAGAAAAAGGCGTAGAGTCAGAGACAGAGTGTCTCTATGTGTAAGCAGGTGTGTGTGTGTGAGAGCTTGAACTCTTACGGGCAAACATCTTGTTATTATGAGCAATAGACAGAGGTGGAGAGTGTATATGTGTATATGTATGAGAAAGAAATAGTTTAAGTGGGAGTAAAAGATAAAGAGAGGAAACGTGCATGTGTGTGTGTGTGTGTGTGTAAAGTGCTAGGAAGAGACAAAGACAGATCGAGCAGTCACTCTGTTTGTAGGCCTCGGTTTACATACTACATCCGCTGACTCGTTTTCATCTCAATCGCCGTGTCGCTGCGCTGTTCAGGTGCTCTTGACTCTGATGGGCCGAGCTGGAGGCTTTATAAATAGAGAACGGATGACCTCCTTCTCACACACCATTACCGTCACATCTCACAGCAACCTCAATTGCAGAGTTCTGCTTGTTCATATATTTCAGACAGTTACATTTAGTTACTTGGCATATGCAGTGATATAAAGTACCAAAAGAGTGTGTGAGGCTTACGACCTGAAAGACACAGAGACTAATGCTGGTTGGTAGAACCGATAAGAGTGGTCTAGTTGGTAACTTGAAAAAAAAACACCAATGCCTATGCAATGTCTATTGTGGCATGTGCAGTGCTAACCAATACACCACAGGACCCACCTAAATGCCAGTGCAGAAACTTGCTAACTGACTAGCTTCTTTTTTATGGGATCTGTTCTGATTGATGTTGTTGCTCAGTATACTCTACTATACTATGTCCAGAGTCTAGTTGAAAAATATGTTTGATTCTTTATGACTAGCTGGAAACTCAATCTGGAGGCTAAGCTCCATGAGTGTGATTAATCACTGTAAAATTTCCGTAATGTAATGCTGGTGTAACAAAAATAGCTGAGGGTGTCAAAAGTTATCTGACATCGAACCAAAAAAAAAGTACCACACATTGTATTTCTTTTCTGACCTTAGTGACTGAAATGTTACTGAATAGTAAGATTCTCATAAAACAATTTGTTCTCATAAAGAATTTGGTCTCATTAGCAACCAGTAACAGAAAATAAATGGATATTCCATTTAAAACATATATTGTGTGCATTAAAGAAGTAAATCTAGAGTTTATCTGTTATACATAACTACTTAGTTAATAAAATACTTCAAGTAATTATAAGCTAAGCTTTAAAAGGCAGTATTACAAACACCTTAGTAAAATCTTAGTAAAAGTAAAAGCTACTAGCTAAAGTAAATCCTTTGAAGATGAATGAAAAAAAAAACAGGAAATGCATTGCGCGAGCACAATTCAAATTGTTTGTACTGGACCATCAGATTATCATAAACATGCATTACAATTGAATATGATCAAATAAAGTTTGAGCTCTGCAAAATTACTTTAGAGTGTCGCAAGCCAATTTCCTGCACTGAAATCTGCCCTGAAACAGCAAAAATAAAAATGCCTAAATAGCATAAAGTTGTGACACTTGCTAGCCAGACAAAAGGGACAAATGTCATATGGATAAAGAAAATATGCATTTGGCAGATACTTTTATTCAAAAAGCAAAGCTAAATCCAATCCCAGCATAAAATAGCTAAGGGTTAATGGCCTTTGCTCAAAGGTCCAACAGCGGCAATCATAGGATTTGAACTCATAACCTTTTGGTTAGCAGCACAGAACACTACCTGCTTCCACTACCCCAAACGATGCTCCCTGTGCTGATACACGCATCCTCTTTACAGGCCAGACTGAGACAGATGAGCAAAGGGCTAAAACTGGCTGTGTGGCACAGCTGGCATCCTTCCTGCTACTTCTGATGACACATTAAAGGAAGTTGAGCTCAATGGAAAACACAAAGTAATAATGAAAAACTCTGGCTCAGCTTCAGAGGTGTCTCACATGATCTTTTGCTCCAGCATTGGGCAGCGTTCCAATCCAGGAGGCTGAGTTACTCGGACCGAGGGCATATGTTCTGAATTTGGACGAAGCACTTGTCAGCTCTTTTCCAGCAAGAGTGCTGGAATTGTTTCCTCACAGTGAGGTTTTATGAGGGCCGGTTTGCATGTTTCCATCTGAACCCGATCATTAAGGCCCGTTCGCTTTGCGGTTATTATCAAGCAACGCCGGCAAATTTTCTTGCAGTCAGTCTTTCCATGCAAAAACCACACGACACTTCAACTGCTGCACGACGGGCTAAAATATATAACCAGCACTTGGAAAATACTTTTGACTTGTGGGCACTTCGGGTTTGTCAACATCATGACTTCGCTGTTTTTGTTTCTTTTTTTATGATATGAATTGCTGTGACATAAATATTGTCATGTTTATGAACTCACTGATAGCATGTAGCAGCTGTTTTTATGTGTATTTTTTTTTGTGCTTAAGAAAACCAGAATGGAAATTACAGGACTACATTTTGAAAAAAAAAAGAGAGAGAGAGAGAGAGAGAAGATGGGTGACATGGAAGAGTCAGTGTATGGATAAAAAATGCAACAAGGAGTTACAGGAATGAAATGTTTTCTGGATAAGTGATGACGAGTGTGTGTCAGGCTCTCCATTCCTTCCCCCTTTTAGTACTGTTTTTAATATACACTCATCAAGTTCTCCATACGTGTCAGATGAGTCATAACAAAACAATAAAGTCCGGATATATATAAACATATATAAATGTTACACTTTTGATATATTAATTTACTTTCCTCTCTACTTGCAGAAGTACAGAAACCTTCATCAGCTGTTTTTTATTTCTTCTGTTGCATTAGATTGCACTACCTTCTGGGTAAATTTTATTCCTGAATTCTACATCAGTGTTTGTAGAATCCCTAAAACCTTCAGAGGCTTCAACTGAGCTGATAAAGTGACACACTTCAATATACAACAGAAAATGAGCTTACAGAAACACACACTGTGATTCACTTTCTCTTGATGACTATGAAAAAATTGGCATAAAATGTACAAAACATACTTACATAAACATCTACTTGAATTTTTTTATACGGAATCCAAGGTTAGTAGATTCTCTCTCTCTCTCTCTCTCTCTCTCTCTCTCTCTCTGTGGTAGTGTGTTGTGGGATTTCCAATCATAAGCTCACCACTATAACTGTTGAGTTACCTTACATATATATATATATATATATATATATATATATATATATATATATATATACAGTATATCAGTCATTTACTTATTTATTTACTTCCTTACTTCCTTACATTGTCAACAGATATTTAGATATTTAAAGTAACAGTTTGGCCATAAATTAAATTTACACAATAAGCCATCTTTGGTGTTTGGTGTATTCTTTAGTTTTGCACTGGAGCCACAAGGCTAATGTAGCTAACAAGTAAGGGAAACTTATAGCTACCACTTTAGCATTGTGCCAAATGCATCATCACATGTGTGCCTCAAAAGACATCAATTCAGTCAGTGATATTGTTTGTAACTAATTTCATGAAGAACCTGAATAGGTTTTTAAAAGGGGATAAGATCACTTATCCTTTCCTTATAAGGTAAAATAAGATAAACTTTTATTTACCACAGACGGGAAATTTACGAAAGTCACTTCTAATGTCTACTCCAACAGTGTCCAGTCTTATCCACAAAGTGCCAGTGTGGCTGCAGGTTTTTGTTCCAACCAAACACAAGCCCCCACTGCTTTAAGGCCAAGATGAACTACTTAAACAGGCAGAATCAGGTATTGCTTGTGATTGGTTGGACAAAAACCTGGAGCCGCACTGGCCGTTTGCAGATCAGATTGGACACCACCGGTCTAATCCTACCTTCAAACATTGTGCCACACTTCCTAACTGAGCCGGATGCTCAGGTGGAGTGACACCAAACTGTAACCTCTTTTTCGGGATTGTGCTGAGTAACCACTCACTGGCATTTCTGCATGTCCAAGTTCAGCATGGTTTCTTCGTGCATCCTTAACTAACCATACTCAGTGCAGCAAAACTGTTCTGCTGGAATATCTTAAGGAGTGTATTCAAGGATTGGTCCTCTATACACCATTGTGATGCCTCATGCTTTGTCATGCTTCCAGTGTCATGGTCAAGCATCACACAGTCGATTCACGAGCATGCAAAGAGAAATAAGAACGTGTTCCATGTAACAGGCCCAGATACAGCATTAAGTAGTTTGGTTTCACTGTGACACACTGCGACGCCCCAACACCCACCTAGATTAAAGAAAACCATTCATAACACCCACCACCATACAACCATCACTGTACAACTGCACTTTATAATGCTGCTGTGACACACGTTTTACTCTTGTTCTTGCTGCTACACTTTTTTCTACATTTTTTGCTACCCAGTTGCATGATAGAGTAGAGCCTATAGTATAGAGACAATTATTTGCACTGGTTTTCCATCTAATACTGCACATCCCTGTGTATTTACAGCCCTGAGTATTTTTGTCCACTGTGTTTATTGTACATCTTGCACTCATCTCATACTATTGTGTATTTTTGTAGGTACTGTGCTATTGCATTATGTGTTGCATCCCGGTCCTGAAGAAATGACGTTGTGTTCCAACATATGCAAGTTATTATTATAAATGTAAAAAAGAATGACAATAAAAACTCTTGACGTGACTTGTAATAATCACTAGACAATGCCCCTAAATGCATAATGCCCCTTAACTTACATGCAGGTCATTTAAGGTGAACTGCACTAATCATCATATGAATGGACAGCAGTGAGATGATCAATAAGACCCCTGCACTTCATAGCAATCATTTCATGTCTAGACAGCATTCACATGAATACTGTTCCCTAAGGTGGTGTGAATATTACTTTATTTTTAGCAATATGCAGCGCTAATCTCAACTCTACTTCGAGATTTTATTCACAGTTCTGCTGAGAACACCTAAAATATGATGACTTCTACATATTTATTATGTACGCCAGACGGCGTCACTGTCTCAGACATCACTTTGTCATTGCTGTAGTGTTTTTAGAGGTGCTAAGAAAATCCTAGCAGGCAGAGAGAAAAAAAATAGACTTTTACCACACAAACCCTAGCATATATCAGTGGATGAGGTGGATTTTTTTATTACTTCAGATGTTTGCCAAGCAACAGTAGGTACCCAGTGAGATAAAAGTCCACTGTGACCACTACTTAATAATTAGCAGCTCCATTGTTTTTTTTTTCTTTAATAGACCAAAGAGACTACAGTCCTGCTCACTTGGTTTCTATTGGCTCATAAGATCTAGGCTTGTGAATTCACAGGTCAAAGTTAGATAAAGCTAGTTTGTGCAAAGCAAAAAAAAAATGTCTTTCTCATCTTTTCCCTTCAGTCAATTCGACTGAGAAACAGAAATGTGTAGTCTTCAGGTGGCTCCTGTATCACTGCACCAATGATACATCTAAACCTTACATGTTGGCACCTCTGTGTTACTTAGATACTTCCTAGTCCTGATTTAGCAGCACAAAAGGTGGAAAAGGGAACTGTAACCGTTCTCACAAGCCCAAACCAGAACAAAACAAACCCAATGTTCGGCCCTACGGTGGAAAAATGTTTCCAGCTTCAAGATGGCCACTACTACTGCTTTTTTTTTAAGCTCTGCTATGTCATTTTTATACATAGCAGTACGTCATATTGCAACAGAAACTACATAAGCAAGTCTGAGTAACTTTTGAGTGTGATGATTTAGACATGTAGTTTGCACAATTCTAAACGAACTATAGACTTCCCTTATTTGTTGGCAAAATTAGACAGAGCTAATGTTAGCACACTAAAACTAAAGACAGTATACAGTTGACTAAATTTTATTTTTGGTCAAACTGTTCCTTTAAAAAAATATAAAACTAATTTTTTTTTTTAAATATGGAAAGAGACATTAACTAAGACTTAACATCTACTGTGCTGGATAAATGTAAAAGGCAATTCGAATAATTGTTGAAGAAATGTATAGCAGCGGACGTAATGCTCACATTTGAATGCTGCAGTTGTACTGTTCTGCATTGGAAAATTACACGATGAGCTGTAATGTCACTATTCCATGACTTGCACCACTGACTCATTCTGCCTTTAGAAACCTGTACATACAAGATACACATTTTTCTATGTATATGAAATTCTATGCATATGGTATTACATATTTTTTGGACACTATGTGACACTTAGTAGGCCAAAGATGGACTGTGAATAGTTTCCCAGTGGTGTCTATCAGCCAGTTTATCCCTAAAGAATATTTCACTTATATTGGTGTACATAAACAATTCTTCACAAAGAAGAGTCGTGATAAAAGATAAAAGCTTTGCACTGTTGTAACTAATAGCCTCCTAAATAACAGGCTAAATAGTGACCTAAATGATGATTGACACATATAAACTTAAGCTATGTTACGGATAGCGAAGATAACTTTACACTTTATTTCATTACACACTTCGGTATGTACGTTCTGTACGCATCTGTTAACACTTCTCACCCTTAAAACTAATGCATGCCTATAGTGCATTGTGGGTAATAGACACAACATGTGGGTAAATAACAGGACATGAAACGACTATCAGGAAGTATTGTCTGAACAACTTCTATGTGTAAGAGCATTAGTGTATGAGACTGAGCATACTTCATGTCTATCACAAGGCACTCTGGGCCTGATGTTATAAATTGGTATATAACTGTATATATTGACTACGAAGTCCATTTACACAGAATGTCAGTTAACATTGCATAATGACTGAAGCAACACACTTCTTTCATGTACCATTTTATTGGACTTATATAGAAATACTTAAAAAAACATGAAGTAGCACCATTACTTAAGTTTTACTTTATCATGTAGAACTTTAAATGTCAGAAAAATAAAACTCTTGATACATTTTTCAAATCTTGTTTCAGCAAATATAATATTAGTATTTGACCATGAGGTTAAAGGCCTTTTTTTTATCATAAAATAAAATATACTTTGTTTTTAAACTTTGCTCAATAAAGTACTTTTACGCTCAAGTAACTTCACCTACATATACATAAACAAGTGGTAAACAAACGTATTAAAATAGAAATACTAAAACTATAGTGGTGCAACAGAAGTCTGTAATACCCACTGGAATCTAATTCATACAAATTTTTAGAAAGCATAAATGGTTTCCTTTTGTCCAACTTACTAAGTTTTATACATTTGAATGCTTCGTAATAATATAGAATAAAATATGCTTTATATTACTGAATAAAAAATATGCTGGGTGAAACGGATTTAAAAGATTTTTTTTTTTGCTGAACCTAGAAACCCTCAGTCCCAACAGAATACTGTTAATGCAAGTACACACCGTGTTTCGGATCGTCCATCCACATTTTCTGTGTGATATTAAAATAATACAGTGTTCGTTGCCCGAAGGCCATACTAAAAAATAAACCATATTTGAACCCAGCTACAAAAAAGTTCACTGAACTTAAATTAAAATATCTGTAAACATCTTTGCCATATGAAATATAATCTTTCAAGTCAAAAAAGAATAAAATACTTCAATCTGTATTAATGTCATTAATATTTAAAACGTGTGGATTTCGTTGGTTCGTTTGTTCTATACATATATATGCAGGATATGTTATCACTCCGCCTCGGATAATTTGTAGTCGCTGCAGTATCGTCGTTGCTGTAAGTCAATCAATGTGTTTCCGATCCCTTGGTGAAATCGAAAGGCCTGACTTTGATAACAGTCTACATGCTGACTCACGTACCGTTGGCCAGACTTTTGCGGCCCTTCTCCGGACTTTGCGGAAAAACTTTGTCTGCGTACGCTGTACTAGAACTATGTAGATTACTAGGCTTTTAAATACATTTAAACATGCATTAGAGGTTGAAATTATTCGTCCCGAGCTACAGTATAAGCAAATGACACCAGAGCCCTCATTCGGCTTTCACTTTTTTGGATACTGCAGCTTCACATACATATGTATATACACGTATGATAGACGCGTTATTATTAGGAGTTTCATAAAGCCATAACAGGAGTTTGTGGTTAAATGTTCTGTCGTGGTGCTATCTTTGTTGCTATCATAGTCATGTCTTTGTCATCATCTTTGAATTGTTTATTTAATTATGAAAATATACGTATTGCCTGAGTAACTGCAGCGTGGCAGACGGGGCATTCAGGGTCATTGCGCTCGCAGATGCGGTTGGCACACTCCATGCAGAAGAGGTTATGGCCGCATGGCACGAGGGCGGCGATCACCTCGCTCTCGAAGCACACTGAACAGTCCCGGCTGCCTTTACGGCTCGTTCCCGAGGAAGAGGAAGAGGAGGAAGAGGAAGATGACGAAGAAGAGGAGGACGCAGATGAATCTGAGGGCAACCCAGGGAGATGGGAAGCCATGTTGTTGTAGCCTGGGAAATTTAAGGAGCCTCCACCTGGGTCGCTGCGTACCCTCCTGGCCAGTGGATGATCACTGATCCCACCCACATGATGAAGGGGCGGGGATAAACGAGGCTGGGTGGAGCAGTTCATCCCGTTCAGCCGCCTCTGGTTGGCCAGAATCCCATTAGCGTTAGAGGAAGCATTGGAAGGGAACATGGAGGACGACGTAGCACTGTTTGTTAAACTCATGCTACGTTCGTACTGAGACCAAATCAAACCAGGCGCTGGGTCAAATCCGGGCGAGGAATCGAACGCGAGGTCAGCACAGTCAGGAGATACGATCTCGCCGCCATAAACAAACGAGTTGCCGTTGATGTTCAGGTTGTTGTTGTTGTTATTGTTGTTGTAGCTCAGTGCTGGACTCGGCGGGCTATAATTGGTGCCGAAGTACGAGTCAGTGGAGGCGCTACCTAGAGAGCTGGAGCTGTCGTTGCGATAGCTGGCGAAGGGCTTGCGTCCAAGGCTGGGCGTGGCGCTGGCACTAGCACTAGCACTTGTTTTGCCCCATAGGCTGGCGTGATGACTGCTGGCACTAGCTGCATGCATTTCAAAGCCCACATCTGTGCCATTGGCGTGGAAGTCATTATCGTCAGCAGCATTGGCGAACTCGATCAGCCCAGCGCCTGTGCGCATGGCGATGTGCGCCTCAATCTCATCACGCGCTCGATCCACATTCTCCGGCATGCCTGTTACCTCGAACACAGGCTCCTTATCTCGGCTCGGGGTCACAATATAGGTGTGTGTCTGCTGTTGGATGCGCTTGATCGTGGCTCCTTTGGGTCCCACCACCAACCCGACAACACGGTATGGCACTCGCACCTGGATGGTGGTTTGACCCGGTAGGTTGGGCGGCCCAGGCACGCTGCCACCCCCATTCATGCTGCTGTTTTTGTTTCGTGATGCTCGGATCATGGAGAAATGCTCGGCCGCTGAGATGATTTCCCTCCGCGCCATGGCTACGTCCTCCCTCCTGCCCGTCACCACGAACACGGGCTCCTCCCCTCGCACCGGAGTCTTAATGTAGGTGTTGGTCTTGGCACGCAGGGCTTTAATCTTGCAACCTAAATTTCAACAAATTAAAAAGAAAGAATTAAAACAAAAATAATGAACACGATTGAGAAAGTTAGATGCTGGAACATGCTACACCGGGGCTGCATGATGTGACAAAAAATAACATTTTAGGATTGTATTGCAACACACGTGATGGCTATGTGTTGCAATTTATTAAAACAAAGAGTTCTGTAAAGCTGTGATGTGTCTCAGTTAGACATGCTTGCATCAATTTCATCAAAACACCCACAAAATGCTGTTTGTTACAGTATTGCGATATACTGTGCAGTCCTGTAGTGCTTACTGTAAGTGAACATGCATTTCTACAGCAGCCAAACAAAGAACATGACAAACAAAAGTAGCAGAAAGTGGTCAAACAGAACATGCAACGAATGTAAAAATCTCAACTGAAGATATATGATATGTGAAGAAACAAAGGAAACATGCTACACTCAAACGGTTGCAGGTTGCAGGCAGATGCGTGCTT
Source organism: Pangasianodon hypophthalmus (assembly GCF_027358585.1). NCBI lineage: Eukaryota > Metazoa > Chordata > Actinopteri > Siluriformes > Pangasiidae > Pangasianodon > Pangasianodon hypophthalmus. The sequence continues at coordinate 10,101,679 of NC_069720.1, forward strand.
TTGAATCTAGGAACAACGATGCGCTTAGTTTTTGCACGGCATAAATTCAAACCACATGCTCAGCTACATGACACACAGTGGTCCAGGTCAAAAATAGCACAGAGGAAAAAATCTGGATTTTCCCTGCTTTCACATTTCAACCAGACAAGAAGGGAGTGCTTTTTGTCCACCATATGACTTAACTACAAGCTGACAAGAAAACAATAACACTCCAGTTCCTAGAACCTGTGCACAAATTCCCCCTGAACAGTGAGTCAGGGAGGAATCAGGAGTGTTAAACCAGGACTACACAGACAAACAACTGGCACTGTCTGACCCGTCTCAGCGTAAGTAGGCTATCACTCTGGTCTGTTGCGTCTCAGGAACTCCTCAATCACCTTTTTATTTCAGTTGCAGAGCGAAGTGCACTTACTCAAAACAGGCTACTGTGTCAACATGAGAAATGAAATTGAGAATAGTCCCTAACAATAACAACAACAACAGCAACAATAATAATAATGATGATAATAATAATAATAATAATAATTATAATAATAATAATAAATCCCAGCACTGTGTATGGTGGTATACATGGTGAAGCATCTGGTTCTCAGTAGAAAATGGTGTTTTTTTGTTGTTGTTGTTGTTGTTTGTTTGTTTTGAACAAAAATGAGAAACAAGGAAGAATAACATGACAAAGAGAGTGAAGACCCATGGTGCATGGTGCGGTCTGGTCCAGTCTAGGGTGTCAGAGGAGAGGCTGCAAAGCTACTCCCTTCCTTTTGTGAGACCAAAATAAAGCAAGCCCATGCACCAGACTACTGTGTGTGACTGCACGTAAATAATGACCCCTTAAAGAGTGAATGCCATGCATATACAGCATGCAGCATACATGCATCTGTGGCATTTATAAGACTACACATGGCTCATAGGGAAGCATGGTCATCTGAAACAACAAAGAGAGCTCACCTTGTCTGCCCACGATCTCGGCCACATGCTCGGAGCTGGGCACGGGCACACACTCGGTCATGTTCACGCTCTTCTTCCGGGGCTCGTTGTCGCACGCGGGGTTCTCGTCCAGGTCGAGCAGGGTGAGGTCCAGCGCGAGCTGCAGAGCTCTTTGGTCGTCCAGGGCGTCGACCCCCTGGCTGCTGCCGCTGCCATTCCTCTCCAGCTCGGGGAACAGGGAGCTAGGCATCTCGGGAAGAAGGGGGGGGATTGTTGTTATTTTCTCGGCAGCTCTCTTGGATCAGCAACACCGGACAAAGGAGAGAAAGAAGGGTGGGGATTGAAGAGGGAGAGAAGAGGAGGCTCTGGAAAGAAAAGCCCCTGGTGCAAAAAAAAAAAAAAATCAGTGCTCTCTCCCTCTCTGGTCCTGGCAGTAAAAAAGGAAAGAAGGGAAAGAAGCAGTGCAAATCCGAGCTCCTGATTTTATCCCCCCAGAACGCGTATTCCGAAGGTACTGGGGGTTGTTGCGGTGCCGGCGGTGGTACTAATTCCTCCGAAAGTGCCCCTCCCTGCGCTCAGCTCTTTTCCTGTTTTCTCTCTGAGTTTTTGCTGCAGACACACAGCAGCAGCGGCACTAAACTGGAAGGGGGGGATATGCTTGCATGACGTCAGCGTCCGGGCGGCGAACGGGAAAGAGGCGGGGCTGATTTGCATAAAGCCAGCGGATTGGTGGGCGAGTGTGCGACGAGCCGCTGCTTCTGTTTTGCATGAACGGACCGGACTGAAGCAGTGTGGATGTGGGGGCGGAGCGACGCGGCGTTTCATTTGCTTTGAACGGCCGGATTGGAGCGGCCGAGCTGCGACGCTCGCTTTAATTTGCATAAACGCGAACGATTGGATGTTAGCGGTTTGTGATTTGCATAAACCAATATGATTTGATAGAGCCGGTGGAAAAGACGGAGAGCATGCCGGACAGCCCCGCCCTCCTTTGTTGTCCCGTCAAAATCATTACACAGATTTTGTAAGGACATTTTTTTTGTTTGTTTGTTTTGTTGTTATAAGATCGTTATATATTTTTAAGAACATTTCAGTGTATGCTTGTCAGACAAACCTAGCTGTAAGAGTTTCATGTATATTTATGTTAACATATATTATTTGGAATTAAAATGGCCATTGTGTAACATCATGCTCCGTTTACTTACACTGCCTTTTGTTCATCTGTTAGACTGATCAGTGTTGTTGTGACTGATCACTTGTCTGTTCAGCTTGTAAAAGTAGGTTATAGAGACTACAAAGTCACAATACAGGCAACTGAATTTAGGTATAGTGTTGTAACTGGCCTGTAAACACACCACTTAGTCCAGCAGATTGGTCATGCCTATCTATCTATCTATCTATCTATGTATCTATGTAAAGTAAACATTTTCTAAACATTGCTCATTCACCTTTTCCAGTAAAGTCAAAGAGTTTGTTTGGATTTGTAATGATAGTGTCAGAGGCTTCTGAAAATAAATATTCCATTCTGCTGACAATATTCAACAGCCAGGTTTTTAATTCATCCTGTAAAATCTAAAGTCATAATCTCAGCATTGTTATTTAATAAACTGACTGGAGTGACTAACAATTATTGAGTAAAGTGCTGGATGGGGAACTACATGCCCAGACATGCTGTGTCCTGGAGTTCAGTGTGTGTGCGTGTGCGTGTGTGTGTGTGTGTGTGTGTGTGTGTGTGTGTCTTCTCTTCTTCTCTTCCTTTGTTTCTATCCGTCCGCCTCTCTTACCCTTTGACTCATAAGAGGTAACTGCTATGGTCAAACACAGCTCATTTCCTTGGGAAGTTGGCAGTCTGCGACACTGGGCAGTATTTACATGATCGTCACTCGGTTATTGGACACAAACAAAGCAGAAATGATGCAACTTCAAGTTCCGTAGACTTGTTCTGTAGCCTCTGTTTTACTATAGTCACTATGAAGAAAAACAATCATACGTCCAAATTTTTGTCCTTTGGTACTCAACAGTCTAGAAATGTCGCCGTTCAGACATGAGCAAAATAGAGGAGGGTAATATGATAGAGATACACATCTGGGCCAAAAAAAATACAAATGAGACAAGCCCAAAATGGTAAAATATTAAGCTTTTAATGGTCTTAACAACAAATGATTGGTCAGGAAATTAGCAAGAATTAAACAAATAGATAAAGGGACTTAGTATGGGAGAGCTTTTCCCTTTGATTTCTTTAAATGTTGAAGCCTTGTGGCCCTTGATGGCTGCATCTGGTGTGGCAGATCACCAAATAATGACCAATATTTTAAGAAAAAAAATATCCCAGAAGATACTTTTGGAAAATTTTGTACACCCAGACATGTGTTAGTTTGTATTTTACATCAAATATTTTAATCATTTTCATGATTTTTCCTTTGTGTACAAAAAGACTATATAAGTGAATTTCCCTGTTTCAGTTTTTCCCCAAACATTATATGAGCAAATGGTGCCACAGGAGCTCTCAGGGGTGCATTTGTTTAATTCTTGCTCATTTTCTGATCAATGATTTGTTGTTAAGCCCATTAAAAGCTTAATATTTGCCATTTTGGGCCCATTTTTTTGCCCAGGAGTGTATATCGTGATACTTAAAAATGTTTTTGCGGTACGTTATCTGTGTTTCATTTAGGTGATAAATACTCAACTCTATCAAAACTGCAGCACCACCCTATGACAAACTGTATGCTGAACTGATTTTTATTTCCGAAAATGACAAAAATAAACTAGGGGCACGAGTCAAGTGTGTAATGAGGTCCTTGTTAGTCTAAATAACAGTGGAATTGATTGATGTTGTAGACACACTGACAATACACAACACACCCAGAAAAGCATATCAGGACATGATACTGGTGTTATATCGTTATATTGCCTGACCCTAGTTCAAAATAAGGCTAAGAAAATGACAAGCCTAGCCTGTCCATATGAGTGACCTAAACCTAGACCTGAACCCAAATACATAATACAATCAGTTCAATCAATACTCCTTTCAGACGAGTGTAGGCTTGACCAATTAAATATTAACAGCACACTTAAGCAATGTGTTCGTCCTCTGTATATGAGATCTAGACGTCCGTGTTTCTCCCAGTAGTTCCCCATCTGGGTGCACAACTACCTTTTGTGGCTCAGGAGGTGGTGTATGTGTGGGGGTGCTCTTCTTCTTTCACAAAGAAAATCTCAAACCAATTCAGTGGCATTGAAACGAGAAGCGGCTGCTTTGTCACCTCAAGCCATGGGAACAATAGCTATGCTAATTCGAACTGCCCCTCTAAACCTGAGAATGTGCTTCAAGCTTCTCTTATTTAATGCTCACCCCTTTTTTTATTCTTTTTAACCCCTTCTGCCTTCTTCTCTTTCCGTTGGAGCTGTATAGGGAAACATCTGGAGGGGCATTATGCAAACTCCACATGTACGATCTCAGAGCTGTTTACACAAGGCCGTTCTGATTGGAGATTCGAGATGGAAAGTGTCTACGTGCTACCAGACTTGCATCATTACAGCCTGTCCTGTTGAGATGGGGAAATCATATTTTATTGGGCATTTCTTATGCAACATTTGCCACTAAAATTGTTCCATATTCATCCATACCTTTTTTTTCCTCTAAAGTAAATACTGAAAAGTACTTTTAAATAATTAATTACTAAGTAATTCCATCCTATTATATTCAAAGCAACAGACTAGTACTCATGTAACTATTTCTAAATATTAGCTTACATATCCAATAGCAATCAACAGCACTCCCAGTCTGTGGAAAACAAAGGGAGTTCAGCCTCTGTTACGGTTAACTGCCTCTCAGCCAGTCAGTGCAGTGCCCCTCTCTCTCTCTCTCTCTCTCTCTCTCTAACACACACACACACACACACACACACACACACACAAAGAGCAGAGGCTACCTAAAAAAACAACCCATTCTCTGTCTAAGATCCCAGTATTCCAGCTCAAGCATTTCTGAAATAAGAAAAATGAAGAAACACAGGAATGCACAATAACATCAGTTATAATATGGATGTGTTAATTTTCTCCACTGCTGCATTGTGCACATCATGGTGAAGTGCACTCTATACCCCAATTTTTTAGCTATTGCTTCTGAGTCCAGATGGGATTTTGCCTACGCTGCCATGAATACATGAATACATTGTAAAAAGTGGTTTTTTTTTAAGCGAGAATATATCTGGGAATTGGATTCCATCAATATTTATCATTTTGTGAGCAGTGTCCATTTGAATCGGGTATGAGAAATATTTGGCACAAGCCTTTAAGCACAGTCGGCATATTCGTTCTTTGTTCTCTCTTTGCCAAAAAGACAAATGCAGGTGAACTGTCCCTGAGGACGAGCCTATTCAAATAGCACTAATCAAACATAAATACGTCTCTAGAGTCACTAGAGTACTGCATGTGAGCATATGTGCTTCCTGCACTATCATATAACATCACTGTAATTGCTCTGTTTGCTAGCTGAGGCACTGGGAATCCATGACGCTACATATTTACCAGCAGCTATCTACCATAGTAACATGTTTACGTCTTTTCCACATTCCTTCGTTATCAGAATGTGCTGTGCTCTGGAGCAGTTGGAACAAATTTTTAACAGTTCAAAATATTTTTTTTCAAGTAATGTGCATGACTAATCATGTGAGTGATTTCAGCCAGTAGAACAGGATCTATGATTTCAAGAGGAACTAGTATGGCAGAGACGACTGCTGTAATCACAACATCTGTCTGGTGTATTACGGCTCCTTATTTGTACCATATACACTACACACATCCTCTAAAAAAGTAAACTACAGATGTACACCATTTTTGCCGTCATCTCAGAAACTGTGGTGTAGTGGAGCTTGTTTAACTGAGAATGAACACATACAACATTTGTCAGCTAGTTAGCTTTGTTTTTTTTGTTGTTGTTGTTTTTGAAAAAGCTAACATATTGTGAAGAACATGCACACTCACCTGATCTACCTAGCATATTTGTGCAGTGGGAGTTTGCTTAGTTAGATATTATAGCTAGCTTGTTTATAGCAAGCTAACAGTTGCCAACACTCTTCAAACCAACAGTAACTCACAAGTGTTATTGCTTTTAAACAGTTTTGGAACAATACCACGAGGCTATCACATAATAAGGGTGAATAACAGAGAAAACATGACATGGCTAATCCCAGTTTGGGTTCATGAGGAGTGTGCTTACGAAATTTGTAGTAATCTTATAAATTTTAAAACTGAAGCCTAAAGCATGCTGAGGCTAATTTTGCAGTTAGCTTTAAACAGTTTAAGGCAGGGTTCCAACAAGGGAAACCAAATGACTACCTAGTGATTAAATGAGTTGTAAACCTCCAGTTCTTTTTATAGGACGTTTGCCCTAGGGTGTTGAAGATGGACGCTGGATTGTAACTGATATTTGCTGTCTGGCATTAAAAGTTACCCAGAAGTTTAATCACAAATTAGCTGTCTATTCTTTACTGAGGAAAGGAAGCTTAGCGTAGCAGGTTAGAGAGGTCCTGCTAGCTTTTAACCTCTGCTGTCTGGGAGAAAAGAAGAGAAAGAAAAAGTGTCAGGCTCCGGCATGCACACTGGAGCAGGGTGGCGGAGTGTTTAGAGGAAATACAGCAGTCGGTGGACTCATGGACTCACTGAGATCATCTTTTTTTTTCCTTGAGGGCTGTGTGTGTGTGTGTGTGTGTGTGTGTGTGAGGCAGGATGGGGAAACTCCTTCAGATTTGCATATCTAGTTGTCCTCTAATCCACATTCATTCATGAATCTAGAGTGTGTATGCATGCAAACATGTATTTTTGTACGTGTTGTAATCTGCTCTATTGAAGAATACTTAACTCCCGCAATAAAGCGTTACACACTCTCGTAGCTGTGACACACACATGCACACACACATACAGACACACAAACACACACACACACAAGCCGAGCAGCATCACTTCCTTGTTCTTTATCATAAACACTTTATCTATTAAGGTTGGTCCAAGTCGGTATGTGTGTGTGTATATATATCTATGCATTCCAGATGGAAGAGGTGTAGAGGTAAAGTAGGCCATTGCTGCAGTGGTGCAGGGTGTGTGTGTGTGTGTGTGTGTGTGTGTGCACTGACACACTGAACTGGAGTGGCACTGAATCTGCCGCCTCCTATTGGCTGCCTGCCAGACGGCTGGAGAAGCATGCAGCAGAACGACAGGACAGCTGGGGCTGATCCCCCATAATGCACCACTCCTCCTCCCCTCACCTTATGCCGCCTAATCCATCCTTCCACCTCTCCACCTCCTCATCTACCTCTCTTTCTCATACGTGTTATGAATGCTGCTGCAGAATTTTGCTCACTGTATGATCTGCCCTGAATAAGTCTGACTGGAAGGTCGTCTGGGGGGAAAAAAGACAGAGAGACAGAGAGAGAGAGAGACACAGGTAGAAAGGGAAAAACATGAAACCTAAATCTACACTTTTCTTTTTAAAATGTGTGTTCATGTTTATATATGTACATGTGCATCATGGAGCTTTGAGGCAAGTAAAAAATATTAGTGTTTAGGTAGTAGAGGTAATTACTAGGAAAAATCAATCAGACAGACAGATGAATAAACAGACAGATACACAGAATAAGCAAGGAATTAATAATAATAATAATAATAATAATAATAATTATTATTAGTGTTATTATTATTATTATTATTGTAACTTTTAGAATTACAGATGTCAATAAAGAAAAACTAGGATTAAGAGTTAGTTAAAATGAAAGAATGTTAAAAATAAGAAAGTATAACAATAAATTATAATAAATTAAGTAAATTAAAATAATATACTAACTGAAATAAAATAAGTGCAAGTGAAATATTTTTTAATGCTTAGCTCTATGGATATAGCTTGGACTTGGATTCTGCCTCATGTAGAAAAAAGCATCTGCCAAATGAATAAAAACATATAAATATTGAATAAATATTATGTTTATGTATAGAAGGGAAAGCACAGTCCAGAATCAATGGATGCAAGTAGAGCAGGAAGTGCTGAAATGGAGTGCTAATTACACTCTTAATGAGCGGGACAAGCTGTGCTACTCTTGCTGCAGGCTCACCAGGCAAACAGTTCCAGTCGTGCCAAGTTCAGCCACCCTGCAACACAAATGGTGACAAACAATAGCAAGAAGGAGTGTATGTTACAGTTCAGCTCTGTATTACGTTAAAAGTGCACACTAATTCACACAGTCAGGCGTTTACAGCTGACTAAGTGACTTAAGTCTGAGTGAGGGATGAATGAATCCTGTCTTTGTCTGCCTGACTGGAAAAAATAGGCCTTCTGTTAGAACCCTGAGGAACCCCAGCACAGGAAAGCAGGAAAAAGGAAGTGATGTAACGGTTGTATGCGTGGTGTAGGCTGCAGGCGACAAATACTGCTTTACATGGACACACACACACACACAAACGAATGGGGGTAAGATCTGAGACCTTCATTCACACAAAGCAATCCAGAGATTAGAATTAGTCCTGTCATTGTGCTAGCTGTTCAATTCACACTGTGTGGAGGAGGGAGGGGATCTTCCCCGTCTCTTAAGCTCTTAGGGAAAAGGTCAGTTCTTTTTATCCTTTATTTGTTCTAAAGTTTAAATATGTTTTAGGTGCTAGACAAGGTCTAGTGTTATTGCTTGTTTTAAAGATGTTTTACACTCACATTTTTAAACAGTAATGTACATAAATTTGAAGTCTGCATGTTTGCATGTTTCTAAATTGCTGTTAAGTGCCCTATCTACGTATGTACACTGTAAACGGCTTTGATCTCAGTAGGATTTAAGGTGCTTTGTGACCAGTAGGTTATGAGTTTTGTCCCCAGTGCTGCCTGGCAGGTACTGCTAGGCCCTGGAGTAGTCCCCAAATCCTGCTCAGCTTAGTTGTATTTGGATTGCAGTCTGCCCTCACTTGCAAATTGTCTTGGATAAAAGAAAAAAAGGAACAAAGAAACAGACATTAAGGATGTAACTAAATCCAAATACATTATTCAGAAAGAACAGATAATGTGTACGAAATGGATTTAAATACAGATACAGTGGTTTGCTCCAGCAGCCTAAACCTAAACACCTAAACACTTTTGGACTGAGGTCCAAAATAAAATCACACCTCTACCTATTTCTATACAAGATGAACCAAGATTTGCAAAAGAAATATGATTTTATTTTATTTTTTTATTTGAGTGCAATTTCAATTGAACATTTACTTTTTAAAACATTCTTTTATCACTTCCCAGGCAAAAAATAATTTTAAAAAATTGCATGTTCATTGTGCATGTTTTACATCATTCTATGTCATTATCAAATGAAAATCTTTTCTGGGACATAGTGGTTTATTCCATACCCACTTCTGGATCAAATCTGAATCCAGATACACATATTTACAGCCCTAAACAGATATAAATAATGGCATTGCATTATACCCCGAATAGATATAAATAAATCTACACAGCTGGGATTAGCTCATGGGACAAAGAAAGACCACTTTCATTAATGTGAATGATGAATGATTCATTTACAGCATTCATACATCATTAGTAACTGCCCGGTCAGGATCACAGTGGTTTAAATTAGGCTACTAGTTTGTTTATATAACTGGGTGAGCGAGATTAAAAAACAGTCCCATGCAGACTCATATTTTAAAAAAAAAAAAAAATCCCTTCCAGTTTAAGCAATGCCCACTATAGATTTAAATCCAAATACAGATACAATTACTGATATTTGGAACACTAAACAGATACAGATAGTGGCATTTCAAGACATAGCTGTTTTCTACAATACAGATGCAAAATTAGACGTGGGTACTGCTGTGCAAGACCACACTTATGGACTGACCTGGATCAGCCTCTTTGAGCGTAAATCCTACAGCAGAAAATTCTTTACAGCAGAAAAATGAACTGGTCTTCACCGCAGATAGCAGATCAGCTGCCAGGCTATGAGTCTAGTAGGCCTAACTATGATTTGCACATAGCATGTTTACAATCTACTTTTAGGCAAATTCACAGAGGTTCATAATAAAGCAAGTTGCAAATAGTTTACAACATTCCCCCAAAAACAAACATCATTATCTCAGTTAGCTATGGGCTAGCAGCAGACTTACCGCTAACACTCAATAAATGACCAGAGTTACGCCTAACACTCAATAAACGTCAGAATAAAGTCCAAAGAAGCACTGTGATTTCCAAGCATAAAAACAAAAGCACACACTGACACTAACTTGCCCTGACTGTTGTTTTTCTTCAAAGACTTCCTTGTACATAATCACAGGTTAGCAGTAGTGCTAACAGGTTTTTTGTGCCAAGAAGACTGATTATCCCCCAGGCGTGGTTTTCTGGCTTTTCGCCCCTCGCGTCTTGAGCAAGTGCAAAAATACATACCCAATGTGGGTTTTTAGTTCATTCACCATGGAACTGGGCTTCAGGCTTACTAGATGCTGTGCACTTTAATGGCTGTTGGCTGCATTTTTATCACATTTCAAAAGATGAAGCATAAAAACTAGATAACACTTTATAAATTAGCTATGAGGTTTGGCAAAAGTGAGTCACACGGTGAAAGAGGAACAGATCCAGACACAAATGAAAAAGATACACACACACGCACACACATACGCACACACACACACACACACACATGCACACACAAAGAAAGGAAGACTGAGAGAGAAAGTGCTCAGTTAGGGCAAAGGCTGTGTTTTGAGACAGTTCGAGGAGCATGCAGGTCAGATATGAGCTTGCACTGACTCCAGGCTGCATTGATCGGCTGTTTGGGAGGCTTCCAGACTGAAGGCAACAGCAATAGCAGACCTAGTATTATAGCTATAACGCAACATAAAAAAACATGGAGTGAGGGTTTACTTAATGTCAAAGGGGCAATTTAGTGTTTTTGTGGCATTTTCCTCACCAAGAATGCACTGGGGTGACACTGAATGCAGGCCTTTTTCTACATTTATTACGGCTTAACTAGATATAGTTGTAGTCCAAAGGGCTAACTCTATCTGCCATATCTATTGAAACTTTTTTTATTGTTCTTGTCATATTGCACTTGCCACACTATATGTCACACTATGTGTAGCCATGTGTATGAAGCTCTTGCGTTGTCTTATGTATGGCATTGTAATCCTGGATGTACACTATTTCATTCCACTTATGACTATATGTTGTATATTTATAGCACAACAATAAAAAAAAGACTTACATATATCATAGCACTGTTGAATTTCCTGTTTCTCAGTAACATGACAAGATGCATATTTTTGTCTTATTAACTTCAAGAGAGAGAAAAAAAAAGAGGCTGGTAAACAGCTACAAGGTGAGTGAGAACAGGAACATTTACATTAAATGTAACATTAAATGTAACTAGAAATGAATTGTTCCAAATTGTGGTATAAGAGGAATACAGCACAGGTATTAATGCATGACATAACAGCATGGTGTATGACTGTGGTGTATAAAAATATCTTATTTACATAACACCTTTCATGTATATAAGATGTACTTTACAGTTTTGCAAAAATCAGTATTATTGTACAACAGGTAACAAAAAATGTAACCAGAAAAAATGCATTCTGACTATATATACATATTTATCACATGTATGTATAACTCATACTGTATGTATGTATGTATGTATGTACGTATGTATGCTTCATACACATTGTTCAGATGTATTGAATATCACCACTAGTGACACACACAGCTGCGTGATTCCTTTAAATATTAAACCTGGAAGGAGAGCACATGAGGTCATTGCAGTACACTACAGCCACCAGAAGGGGGACCACTGCAAAGTAACCATACAGACAGAACAAAGACCATGAGCACCATGCTTGAGACAAAGACTTTTCCCCCCAAATAATCTGATCTTGGCTCATGCTCTTTGAGGGAAAACCTTGCTGTCACCACTTACTGATCCCTTCATCAAGGTCATTATGAAGGGCAGAAACATTTAGCTGTTAAGGTAACAGCTCGGAGGAACGTACATTTAAATCATAATCCTGTGATACAAAAAAGCCGATTATTTACGACTTCAGTGAAGAGAAGGGTGGTGAGGGAGAAGGCCACTTACATGCCAAATCTAAACCAGCTCACTTGCTTGTCCTTGAAGAATGTTCAGTCTGTAACATTCTCTCTCTCTCTCTCTCTCTCTCTCTCTCTCTCGGTACACATACAGTGGATATAAAAATGTCTACACACCCCTGTTAAAATTGCAGGTTTCTGTGATGTAAAAAATAAAACCAAGAATAATCATATCAGATCTTTTTCCACTTTTAATGTGATATAGCAACCCACAAAATTTAAGTGACAAACAAATAAACAAATATTTTCAGGGAAGAAAAAAAACCTTACAATAACCTGATTGTATAAATGTGCACACCTTGTCATAGTGGGGCATGTGACTGTACTCAGATTTAACCAATCACATTCAAACTCATGTTCAAAAATAATTATCATACAGGTGTGTTGTGTTGATTGCTCAGTGGGCGTGGCTAAACATCAGGATTTGTTGCTCTAAATTCCTGTTGGCTAATTGACACCGATGGTGTATGCATTCTTTTAAGACATTTTTGACAGTTAAAATTTTGTATGTAGATCATATCTGGCACAAAATTAGCTCCATAATCTCTTTCTATAAAGAATTGTTTCATTGTGCCACACAAAAATAGCACCAAATTGTTTTGCACTGAATCATCGGATGTTGTAAATGTCTCATTTATCACGATGTGCATTTTATCTATCTAAAAAGAGAGGCATAAACCTATAGAATATGGCAAGCAGCCTTGTGTCTTTTGAAAAATTAGTTCAGTTTAGTAGTAGGCAATTCTGGGGCTAGCAGTTACCAGTAAAGGGCAGTGTCATGAATTATTGTGCTTCCTTTGTGTAGTGTGTAAAGCCCATGTGAGCAGGATTGTCCTCTGCTTCACTCTCCTGCACCGCTCTATTAGTCCAAGCCTTAAATTAACCCTGGTTTTAATGTTTTTTAAGATTTTTAAGGTTGCCTGTTTTATAGCCCTTTTCAGCACTTAAAGCTGTCATAATGGTACAAAGGGGCAGGTGGGTTATAGCAGCTCACCTTTCCCATTTATTGAATTTAGACAGCAGGGTGACTGCTCAAAAGAATGGTTCTTTTTATTCCTCATAATGACCCGAGCTGCACTTCAAACACGAGCTGGGTTAGACCAGCACAGAAGCCATGTTGTTTTAATGATGAGAAACATACATGTTTTGAGTGTGTCTCTCATACACACAGGGACATGTGTGTGGTTGTTTCTGGACTGATATGGTCAGATATGGCCCCATAATTGTCACTAGTGAATCACACAGTGGAATAGATAGCATCTCTGGAGGCCAATCCTCCAGGAAGCTCCATTAAAGGCAATCCCCATTATGATTATAGCTTGAGCATAAAAGCCAAGAGCTGATATTTTTGTACATGATAGTGAGTCAGAGAGAGAGAGAGATATTTCGAACAACTCAGCCATGAATGAATTGCAAATGTTGCATAAGTTGTAATAGAAAAAGGTATTAGTTGTATTATTTTTGCAGTTTTAACACTGTCAGTGTGAACAGCATGACTAGGAAATAGCAAAGAACTGCAAGGTTCATTTATCAATGGTGTGTATATTTCCTTCTAAGACATTACAATGTATGAAGGAAAATTTGAATCAGCCAGCAATTCAATATGATAGAATGTGATCCTATATTGTACAAAGTTCAGTTTTTGAAGAAAAATAGTGTTAGATTTGAATAGTGGAAAACCATGTCTCATGCATTGGGAAAGACAGACACAGAGGCCACACTTCATTCACTTGGAATGACAGACACAGAGGCCACACTTCGTTCACTTGGAATGACAGACACAGAGGCCACACTTCGTTCACTTGGAATGACAGACACAGAGGCCACACCTCCTTCACTTGGAATGACAGACACAGAGGCCACACCTCCTTCACTTGGAATGACAGACACAAAGGCCACACCTCCTTCACTTGGAATGACAGACACAGAGGCCACACCTCCTTCACTTGGAAAGACAGACACAGAGGCCACACCTCCTTCACTTGGAATGACAGACACAGAGGCCACACCTCCTTCACTTGGAATGACAGACACAGAGGCCACACCTCCTTCACTTGGAATGACAGACACAGAGGCCACACATATTTTACTGGGATAGATCACTCTCACCATCTCAATGTAAAAAGACCTAACATGAGATTCTGAGATGATTTTTAAGAAATGATCAGCTAGCTAACATGAGCTAACTTAACAGGATTTCTGAGAGGATGTAAGTCCTATTCCAAAATGCTCATAATCCTCACTGCTTATGTGAGCTAGCCATTACTATACAGGACAATCTGACAAAACCTAACCTCTTCGACAAGCACAGAAACCACCCTGAAATGCCTTCAGAAAGCTATCTAGCTTCTATGTTGCTCTTTTTAAAGCTCATTAATTCAGCACCGTATGTTAAAAACAGAAAAGTAGTAAATCAGATGTGAAAATGCCAGAGCATTGTCTTATTTTGTTAAACAGTATATTTTTGTTTCTTAAAACACAACCCATTCCACCAGTGCAACCCACTTCTAGTTAGCTTTACTTAAGCTACAGCAGTTTGTGTCAGTGCAGGCTAAGGCACTAATATATTATCCAAATTTCACTGCATTTAGTGTGATATGCTTTTGACAATGTGTGTATTAGCTGCCTCAACAATAACTTGTCTGTAAATGTGCACGTCTTCTAATCTGTAATTGGGGAGGATGTGGAGAGAATGATGAGATTTGTAGATGAGCTAGAAACATTATTTTTCACATTAAAGCTGAATACATGGAAGCAGATGTTTTTATTCACTAAATTGAAAATGTGTTATTTTGTAATAGTGCTGACAATACCCTACCTTACTCAGATTTTTTAGTGTTTGATGATTTAAGTCAGCTATACACCATATGATTTTTTCAACCCAAATTTGCTGTCTCAGACATACACTACACTATATAGCCAAAGTATGTGGACACCTGACAGATCATAACCCATATGTGCTTGTGGAGCATCCCATTCCAGATGTAGTCCTCCCTTTGCTGTTATAATAACCTCCATCTTCTGGGAAGGCTTTCAACTAGATTTTGGAGTGACTGTGGAGATTTGCTCGTTCAGCCACAAGAGCGTTATTGAGGTCAGGCACTGATGTCGGGTGAGGAGGCCTGGGGTTCAGTCAGTGTTCCAGTTCATCCCAAAGGTGTTCAGTGGGGTTGATGTCAGGGCTCTGTGCAGGTTACTCAAGTTCTTCTGCTTGAGTGACCTGGCAAACCATGTGTTCATAGAGCTCGCTTTGTGTACAGGGGCATTGTCATGCTGGAACATGTTTGGACCCCTTAGTTCCATTGAACTAAATTGAATTACAATGAAATTGTAATGCTACACCATACAAAGACATTTTAGACAATAGTGTACTTTGTGGCAACAGTTTGACCACAGATGTTCACATACTTTTGGCCATGCTGTATAGGGAAAATTGCACATCGTAAAAGAATTCTTTGGTCATGATTTGATTAAATGACATGCTCACTAGTGCCATTGTGACCAAAAACAGGAAACAACAAAGTTTGGACAGTGTCAGGAATTTTTTTACTGAAATCTCAGTGTGTGGCCGCTGCTATAATGCTCATCTAAAAGCCACCAATAGGAGGACAGGATAGGCTTATGCAAAACCCATGGGGCAGTACTGTCAACAAACATGCTCATTGCAAAATATCCTTATTACCTCAAGCTCACTTTGAAGAATGTTTCTGTTTATGCGACCCCATTTTCTGCACAAGCGCAGATTGCACTGATTCATGACGTAAGCAGAACATAGTCATTTTTCATTTGTCTTCATCTTATAATCTGATATGGAGAACACATGTTATGGCACAGTTTATTAAAGAATCGGCCAAGGTTTTATTGGACCATCTCATACATCGTGACTAGTAACAATCTTAAAACAATAGTACACCTCAAATAAAAAAGGTAGATCCCTTTAGATCCACTGAGTCCTCATCACTTTTCTGTTCTGAATCAATGCAGTGTTATTGAAAATATAGAGACCAGCTCGAATCGGTCAGTCTGAAAACAATTACCATCTAAACGCGGGCGACCGAACAGCACTGTAATGCGAAAAGAGGACAAATCCTGATTTAAATGCACTCGTAGCAGTATTGCAGACAAGGAAATGGGAGGTGGAAAAAGGCCTTTGGCAACATGTGTAATGAAATTGTCACTCACAGGTTGTGTAGTTACAAAGAACGTATAGAAATGTCTCATGTCACTGCAAAATCAATAACCGGTGACTTCAGCAACAACACTGAACTGAAATGAAGCACTTCCACTTCCACAAGCACTGATTCATATGTATACCACGAGAGAGAGAGAGAGAGAGAGAGAGAGATAGAAATAAAGAAAGAAGCAAACAAACACAGACACATAATAAGTGGCCATAGAGTGGTTCTTGATGCTAGCCTTGAAATTGTTGTCCTGTAATGATCCACTTTCAGAAAGCTTGGCCAAATAACAATCTCCTCGATCTGTTCCTCCATCTTCCACCATTCACTGAGCACTTTATCTCCAACCTCTCTCAGTCCTCCCATCCACCTCTTGCTCTCCTTCATTCTATTTCACCTCTCCTCCACCCCAAAATAAACTCAACTATAGAGAACAGCATGTTATCAGAACAACAATGTGGTGAGTGTATGTTAGAGGGTCTGTGAGTGAGAGTGTGTCGGCTTCATCACAATCCACACGGGCATGGCTGAGCTGGAGTGCAGTTACCAGAACCGAAAGAAATAACGAAACACACATACACACACACACACACACACACACACAAAGTTTCATTCCTAGTCAGACCTGATCAGAAAGCACATCTTGATTTAGCCTAGTGAATAAAAGGAGAGCTCAAGTATAATCTATTCAACTAATTGCAAATTTGATATTATTACCTCACAAATAGCCTGGTTTCCGTTTAAATATCTTGATGTTCTGCTTAGCATAGAATGCGTGTTTTAATCTCACTAACTGGTAGTTCAGAAACACTGGCTAAGCTAGTCAGCTAACTAAATGCAGAAAATAGTTACTTTAGATAACATCTTCTCTAGCAGCTATCTGGTGTTAAGCAGCTAGCTAGGTTTGTTAGCTAACATCAGGTTAACAGTTTTTTTTTTGTTATTAAACCCATTAGATAGATAGCTAATGTTGGATAATTCTGTTTTACACAAATTTGCTAGCAGGCTACTAGCAAGCTGCTAATCTATTATGTAGTTAAATCCAGTGAAGCTAAATAATGTTTGGTACGCTATGATGATGACATATGAAAAAGTTTACAATTAGCTGATTGCATTTCTCTCGAGCTCCACCCTTTTTGACTTGGAAAAGTAAGGACAAAAAAGTTCAATGCAAATATTAAACAGCCCAGAGAGCCAAGAAATGTATGTAAATGTATAAACAGTCTGTGTGACTGCACCTCGGAGTTACATTAAGATCCAGAAATGTTTATGTCTTCAAAAGAACAGTCTGAGATGGTGTGGTGAAGCGAAGATGTTTTATGTCTGAGGATTATGCATGTCTTCTTTAGCAATATAGGATACACACACACACACACACACACACACTGCCCTTTGTCTGTTTCACCCCATTCCTCCTACTCAGACGCATCTCGTCCAGGTTGTTTGGAGAGCAGCACTTTATGAAATCCATCGTAGCCGCTAAGAAGGAGAAGGGCAAATTCAGATATATAAACATTCCTCTCCTTTCATTAGTCCTCAGGAAGAAAGCATGGGGAGGAGGATGAGGTAAAAGCGAGAGAGAGAGAGAGAGAAAGAGAGCGAGAATTGTCAGCAGACGTGGAACACAGGATCTCTCTCTCTCTCTCTCTCTCTCTCGTTCTCTTTGTGGTATTTGGCCAGGAACCATGAGAAGGTGTGTGGGTGGAGGGCTGGATCCATCAGGGAGAAGACAGGAGTCTTTCTTTCCCTCTCCCCCTCTCTCTATCTCTCTTTCTCCCCCCCCCCCTGTTTCTCTCTCCATGTCTCTTACTCTCTGTGGTAATTGAGAAGTTGCCTGGCTGGGACTCAGCCCAGATGGAAATCATTCTGGCATGGGGGAAAAAAGAGAGGACGAGAGAACAAGAGAGAAACAGAGGGAGAGAGAGATGAGCCCAAACTGATGTCCTTGGCTCCTAATTGAACACAATCTCACAGATATCGTGACTACTGCAATGACTCAACCTTGATCATTACAAATTTACAAGGAGTCTGTGGTTAGGAAAGCTCACAGTTTAACAAAGCACTTGCTGAAGAAGCTTTCACTGCCGTGATGAATCAGACAAGCCCTGTTTTCGCTGTGTTACTCCATCAACCGCCCTTTAATCTGATTCAGTACATATAGGTACACTGATTCGTTTGGCAGATGCTTTATTCAGAGTGACTTACAAGCGAAGCAGAATCTATTCAAAGCACAGAGCTGAGCAGTTCAGGGTTAACCCTGTGTTCACACCAGAAGCGATTTCTCTCCTCACATAATGAGTTCAGTCATCACAGCAGTTCAGGTATTTTATTTTTGACTGATGTGTATCATACTTCTCTTTATCAACACTCAAGAAACCAATTTTAATCCCCATACAGCTATAGATGAGTCACAAATTTAAAAAAAAAAAGCTCTATTATGCTATGGAAAACATTTTATTGGCGAGGTTTGGAGGAAAGAGTAACTCCAAGTCAATACAAAGTCCTTCTGACTAATCACCTTTATCTTATGATAACATTTCTATCATGTGATCTCTTCCAGG
Organism: Pangasianodon hypophthalmus; assembly: GCF_027358585.1. NCBI lineage: Eukaryota > Metazoa > Chordata > Actinopteri > Siluriformes > Pangasiidae > Pangasianodon > Pangasianodon hypophthalmus. Next base: position 10,120,449 of record NC_069720.1, read on the forward strand.
ATGACACAGGTCACATGGCCCACTGAATGGTTTGATAAGTATGAAAATGGTGTAAATCATATGCTGTGGCCTTCACAGTCACCAGATCTCGACCCAGTTGAACACCAATGGGAGATTTTGGAGTGATGTGTTAGACAGAGCTCTCCACCACCATCATTAAAACACCAAATGAGAAAATATCTTTAGGAGGTATGGTTTTCCTCCATCCAGTACAGTTCCACAGACTTCTGCTGTGGTCCAGTGAAGCTGTTCGTATGACACTTTATGCTGGTTTTATCTTTAATTTGTCAACCTTCTGTTGATTTAAAAATTGTAATTAATAAGCTAGTTAGGAAGAATGCATGCTCCAGTGTTCATATGGTGATTTAAGTGAACTAGCTTGCTTTACTTTACAGGCTGTAACAGGTTTCCAGTTTCTCTCTAATTTAGCTCACTCAAAATCCAAAATGTTTCTCCAAGAATAAATGTTAAACATATTTAATGCAATAAAGTAAAGAAATGTCAACAAATCTCTTCCTTAGCTATCTGACAGCATAGCTATCTGACAGAAACCAGAGATGTTGTTGGACATTGTTTCAAAGTGGGAAAAATGATTTGTCCTAAATCTTACTCCCGTTGATGGTTGCCATATTGCTTCGCTCCTCATTTGAAAAATTAACCTCTGCTCAACTTTATGACGTCGCCTGGCTCACTCTGCCAATATCCACTCTGCTTCTTGTCATAAATCAACAGACATTTAAAATAAATGACTTCCATTTATCCTGTGTGCAGGGAAACGTCTTCCTGAAGCAGCCAGCATTTGCAGTTCTGGGCTTTAAACTCACACCTTTTGGACACTAAGCTAGTAACTTAACCTTAGCTTAAGCCATCACTGCTGCCTCGCTAGATAGATTCAACACCGGAGAATGTCCAAACGATGTTAAATTACACCTTAAAAGATGGTGCTCTACGATTACAGAGCAGATCAGTCTAAAGCTGACTTCACACTGTATGATTTTCAGCCTGATTTTGCTGACACATACAAAAATCTCACATCGTAAAATAATTCTTTGGTCATGCTCACATTGAACAATATTTATTTTTATGCAACCCCATTTTCTAAAGTAATTTTCTTTATTTAAAGGATCTTCATCATATAATCTGACATGGAGAGCATGTGTTATCACACAGTCTATCATAGAATTTGGCCAAGAGTTCATTGGGATCATCTCATGACAAGTAATAATCTTAAAAGACATTGCATAGTGTAAAACAGGCGTAGGAGAGCTGGTCTAAGATATCCTTTTGTCCATATGGTGCACGTTACAGTGGTTAAGTGCTATTGATTTAGCTATAGCACAAAGACCTATAAACTTGTGCTTGACCAATCAGCAACATTCAGAACAGCAGGTTCAGCTCCAATCATTTCACAGAAAGTACCTACACTGGAGCAGAAATTTAAAAAGGTCTCTGGAAGTAAAATCAACCTTTCAACCTGAGTTCCTGGAAAAATATTCCTGCAGCATTGATATATACCTCATGTGATTAGAAACCCAGGATTTTTTTTTTAATGATCCAACGCATTTCAGTGATGTCAGGTGCATGTAAAGTTACTCACACTCCAGCAAAAGATTATTAAAAAAATAATTGAAACAAAGATACTATGTCTCACCCTCTCTCAAGCAGTTATCATACTGAATAATAACAAAATATGCCTGGTTAAAAAATATATATATATACCTTTAATGGGAAAAGGACAAGGAATAGAACTATGCTTTAGTCGTGCTTAAACCTTTTGCCTCATATTTTTTCAATGTTGCTTATTTCTTACAGTCACAAAAACTAAAAAAAGACACTAGCTAGCTAGCTAACATTACCAGTATATTTTCTCCAAAACCATCTGATTGTTGCCCAAAATCGCCTGACTGTTGCTCCCTGGCATGTATACATACATACATACATACATACATAAATAAATAAATAGTGAAAATGTAGTGTGACTGTTGCTTTAGTCTAAGAGCCAAGTCTGAAAAATCAAAAGTTTATGAAGCATAGCTACATGTCATTTTTATTGGCATCATTCAATCTTTGCTCATATTTCATGCACCTCATTGGTACAGGCCATTTCAGTAATGAATGCGATATAAGCGATATATCTCGCCACTCTGAGCCATGCATGTATGCGTTAAAGCCAGCTCTGGATTAGAAGCTCCTAAATCGGTGATCCTGAACCGAAACAACGGCAGCCTGGCCGAATTCAGATCTGAGCTGAGGAATGAAGTGTTTATCAGCAACTGTCAGGAAAAAGTGGAAACAGCCACCGGCATGCAAGAGCAGTTTGGAGAACGAGAGCTCCAATTACAGAAGACAGGAATCAAGAGCATGAGCCTGACGTTGGAATGCTAGAGAGAGAGAGAGAGAGAGAGAGAGAGAGACAGGCACAGGAGGAGGAGCAGACGCTGAATGAATAGTGGGGAAAGTCCCTTTTCCCTTCTTCCCTCTCTCTCCCTCTCCCTTTCATCTCCCTAATGCTGAATCATCAATGCAATGGACTCGATGAACTACCCTTCAGTTACAGCAGTTCTCTGCTGAAACAGAACTGTATTTAAGTATTTTGGAATAATTTGCAACAACACATATTTAAACATTCATAAACATATGATGTCTGCCTCATGGAGAAGAAAAGAAATTCCTGGAAGTACATTGAGCCCTGGTTCCACAGGTGGAAATGAATCAAAAGTTCCTGAATTTCTGAAAATATTCTCACAGTGGATATACAGTAGGCCTCATGTGGTTGGAAAACCACTATATGATAAACTTTAAATGATAAACAGAGAATATGATCAAAATGTTTGTCAGAATGTGTTGGACATGTGCAGCGGTCTGGGAAAACCCCTCGGATGTCCATGTGGCAGATTTCTGGCAAACAGCCAAAAATGATGAAAACTCACCTTTTTAACTAAATCTGTTTTTTTTTCTGCCTGTAACATGCTTTGACACCTCGACTTTATGGAAATATAATATAAATACATTTCAATCACCAAAACAATGTAGAAATGTTTAAATGTTTAAACTTTCCAAACTTGCCTTGGCTTTCTGCAAAAGTCATGTTAGGTAAGTAAGAAGACAGTTTATCAAATGCAGCAGTCTGCCTAAAGAAGTTTCTTTTTTTAATTGCTTGCTTGCTAGATAAATGTGCTTCACTCACACAGTGACTAATGCTTGGCTCAAGTTGCTGGTTATGTGCCACCATGAAACAGACATGAGCCTAAAAGATTCAGTTTGTAAACGGTCTACATACCAGCTGTCAAATTATCTTTGACGCACCGGTAGGTGATAGGTGCATTACATTTTGTGTGATCACATCTTTGAGGCTTCTCTGAGGAATGCTTTGGGAAACACTGTGCTAGAGAGTAAACAAACTAGCAAATTATGGGAGTGTTTCCAAGGCCCTACTTTCCTTCAGCTCTATGCTTTCTTAATGATGCATTAAAGGAGCTTGTGAAAGAGTCCCTAAGGTCATCACTGGTGTCAGGTCCCATGAGAATAGAAGGAGAGCAAAGATAGATGACAAGATCCTATGAATATGGGGTTGACACTACTATTCAGCATGCTAGCATACAGTATAATTAGCAATCCAGCTAGTTAGCAAGCCAGTATATGACCCAAGGTTCAAATGAAAAATACATACAGACAAAAATCCACTCAGTTACAGATTTCTTGTACTGAAACTCTAGTGTTGAGTCATAGAGGAAGCCAACAAGGTCAGTAATCAAGGAAACACAGTACAGTGTGTAAGAAGTATGCTAATACTCCATGTTGAGGAAAATACATGTACTGTATATCTACAGTACATTCGTATATCCAAACCCCTGCTCGGACTCACAGGTCTGCCAAATCTGGTCTACCGGAGGTGCCTAAGTTCGGACTGATATCAACAAAAGGCAGATCTTTTAGTGTGAAAAAGTATGAAATGCCATCCCTAGGACCTTTATCACTGCACTTCCTTATCCTTTTTTAAGAGACACCTAAAAATGTACCTTTTCCCTCAACATCTTGCCGTTCTTATGGCTACAAGTCTATTTCTAATTGTACAGCATGTTAGAAAGGCACTATATGCATAATATATAATTTACATTATTATTATAATACATGAAATAAATTTGGAGGGGCACGGTGGCTTAGTGGTTAGCACGTTTGCCTCGCACCTCCGGGGATGTGGGCTTGAATCCTGCCTCTGCCCTGTGTGCGTGGAGTTTGCATGTTCTCCCTGTGCTTCGGGGATTTCCTCCAGGCACTCCGGTTTCCTCCCCCAGTCCAAAAGACATGCGCTGTAGGCTGATTGGCATTTCCAAATTGTCCGTAGTGTGTGAATGTGTGTGCGATTGTGGCCTGAGTCCCCTGGGATATGCTCCAGGCTTCTCTGCAACCCTGAGTAGGATAAGCAGTACGGAGAATGGATGGCTGGACAGTCATAGAACAAATATAATAATAATAATAATAATAATAATAATAATAATAATAATAATATAATATAATATTAAATACTTACATATATGTCTGTATATGTACAGAGTTCAAATTATATTCTATTTCAGGACACTGAGGTGTAAATACAGTACATCAGTACATCTTCCTTAGCCAGACACAAAGCTACCGTTAGTAAAGCTTCCTAGCCACCATCATTTGTGCTATCTGCAACATGTATAAATTTCAAGTGATGTTTCAGAACAAAAGAGCGTCTAGTGGCACTCTGCAAGTCACAACTCACTTAAAAACACGCAGACAGCTCCCACTTAGTGAGAAGAAAATGGGCATTAATGCAAACGTCCCTGTCAGTAACACATTCTCTTCTCTCCGGCGGGAGAGCAGCCGCGTGGGAGGACACACACGGCACTCAGCAATGAAAGGAAAGGAAAAAGAAAATATAGCAAGGCCTGATTCTGAGACAAAAGGCTTTTTAAAAAGATGATGAGGAAGTGGATGGTGAAATGCTTGATGATTCAGGTGGAAAATATGGCTCGCTTCAGAACTGGCCCTGCAGGTTCAGTTTCTTTATGTCTAATATAAAGACGCTGACGAATTATTGATTATCGCTCAGACATGTGCAGTTACCAAAAACAAGCTGACTATACACTTAGAGTAATCTCTAAACGCCTAAACAGAAGAAGACAAAATGCATGAAACTTTCTTTTTTGTTTCAAAATTATTCAAAGCCAATGGAACTTAAACTGAATTTAAAGGGAGGAGAAAGGTGCACAAACCGGGCCAGCAGAAGAAATGTGCAGATGTACTGAAATACATTTAAAGACAGGTATCTAAAGACTGCATATGTTTTAGGCAATTCACTAAAACAGAGATTGTAAGTTGACCTGTATTTAAAACATTAAAGTGCTGCAAGGGCTGCAGCTACACCTACCCTATATGTCTCTCTGTAGAACTCTAATTTCTAACTGTGTCCCATCTGTTGCTCTGCACAATTTGTCAGCCCCCGTCAGTGGAAAGGCACCCGCACAGGACCACAGCTGAGCAGGTATTATTTTGGGTGGAGGTTCTTTCTCAGCACAGCAGTAACATTAGTGAAACATTAGTGTGTGGGGTGCTTGTATGCGTGTATCAGGTACAGCAGCATTGCTGTGGTTTTTAAACACTATATGTGTGCCAGGATTTAAAGAAAGGGCTTGGTGAAAAATCTAAATTATGCAAGTTTCACTAACAGCTGCTCGGTCAAGGGATGTTAAAGTGTCTGGAATTTACATCTTTAGTTTTGTACTAGAGCTATATGACTATGTTAGCCAATAAGTAATGAAGTCTGTCTCACCCAAACCTCATCCAGTTCTTCACCGATGCTGTGCAGACTCACTGATGTGGTTTAGGAGACTGTATGACTTACTGTAAGCAGTAAAAATGAAACTTAACTATGTAGCTGAATGCTCTGACATTATGGAGCAGCCATCTTAGACAACCAGAGTCACTTTTTTTTCTCAGTGCAGTTCCACACAAGACAATAAGAGGCATGTTTGCTTGAATTCTCAACACAGACACATGGTAAGCTAACAGACTACAAGCTGAGAAAATAAGTAAATGTAACGTTACTCAGAAAGTCAACAGGTTATCTGATCTCAAATTTGAAAGCACATTTGCAATTATGTATTAGTGACATTTAATACATGCCACAGAGGCCACGCCTCCCAAAATTTGAAGGCAGAATTGTACCGGAAAGGTGGAAGTTATGCAGATGAAAATGTACTTCCACTTTAAACCAAAATATACAGTAGAATGTAGCTTCTGCTATTTTACTTTACAATTTAGTGACTTTTAATATCTGGTTGAACCAAGTAGGCATGAACAACGTATGCTCTAAAGTTGCAAAATGGCAATGGCTCTGTGCACAAAGCGAGCTCCATGAACACATGGTTTGCCAAGGTTGGAGTGGAAGAACTTGAGTGACCTACACAGAGCCCTGATCTCAACCCCACTGAACACCTTTGGGATGAACTGGAACACTGACTGCTCACCAGGCCTCCTCACCCGACACCAATGCCTGACCTCAATAATGCTCTTATGGCTGAATGAACACAAATCCCCATAGCCACTCTCCAAAGTCTAGTGGAAAGCCTTCTCAGTAGAGTGGAGGTTATCATAACAGCAAAGGGGGAATCAATCTGGACCAGGATATTCAACAAGCATATATGAGTGTGATGGTCATATAGTGTATTTAGAAAAAAGATTACTAAAATACGATATGTACTAAAATACATTAGTATGTAAAAGTGTCTTGCTGATTGATTACATCTGAGGTAAATGAACACTGGACATCATGTGGCAGCAGCACAATGCATCAAATCATGGAGATATAGGTCAAGAGCTTCAGTTAATATCCACATCAAACATAAGAATAAGAAACAATGTGATTTTAGTCCCTTTACTCAGTGATAGTGACTGTGTTGGTGCTAGACAGCCTAGTTTGAATATTTGAGAAACTATTTATTTTATACAGAATGGTGTGAAAAACAAAAAACAGCCAGTAAGCAGCAGTTTTATGAGAAGATACACCTTACTGATGAGAGAGGCCAGAGGAGCTGACTGGTTTGAGCTGACAGGAAGGCTACAATAACTCAAATAACTACCTTTTACAGCCGTGGTGAGCAGAAAAGCATCTCAGAATGCATAGTATGCTAAATCTTGAGGTGGATGGGAACAGCACAGTATTGATATAGCATTCCTAATATAGTAGCTGGTTAGTGTATGTAACTTTCATAATTTAAATGCAGTGGAATCTATAGATCATGTTTTGCAAAACCACAATAATGTCTTTACAGCCCTGTTATTTTTTAATAATAGATTTTACTTTGTCTAATTATGTTCTTAAAGCTACCTAGTGTAACTTAAACTGGGAGAAGAAATGATAGAAATGCCAGAAATCCATTCCATGTATTTAAAACACTTAGAAAATGATTCGATGAACCTGTTTGTTCAAGTGTTGTGTCAGTTGAGTGTGTGGAAAAGTGACCCATGGCTATTTGAAATGAAATCTGCAACGGTTCATAACACAGCTCAGCAACTAGACTCAATCACATTATGTGTTGCCTAAGGAAAATCATTAAAAAGGTAAAGACTGTGGCTAATGTGTTAAATGATCAGCTTTATTTTCGGTCCTGGACTGCTAATAATGAGGTCATTTAGGTTAGTCTGTGCTAATGTTTAAAATTCCACAACGTCATGTTAGAAATTGGTCATTGGGGGTCTGTTCCACTGTTAAGATTTACAATTTATTTGTTGGCTATTTAGTGCAAAATTCCAAACCTGCAACTCATAACAGCTCCTGTCTGAAAAAGGGCAAGGTCACATCATCACACATTCCGGCTGGGTAGGAGTGGGCTTGTGAAGGAGTGTGTGTGCACGCTGGATATGCAGTTTGCATGGAGTGAGACGGCTTCTCTATGGCTTTATCTCTGACAACTGCACAGATTTATGACGTGCAAAGTGGATGATGTCATTAAGATGAGACGAGGACGGGGGCTCCTCAGGATTCTTTGTGACCTCCATCAGGGAGTTTACGAATGCTCGGATCTGTGGGGTCAAGAGGAAACCCAAACAGGTAATTCATCACCAAAACCACAGAAAATGAACGTCCTAAATTTCAAGCTGACCTTCCATGACTTATTCCAACAAGGCAAAAGCAAATGATTACACAGGATGCTAATGGGCCAAGGTTCTGCACTGATAAAGGTGATCAGCAGGCACTTCAGTTAGAAGCATAAATGTTATCTCAGAACAGTGAGGGTCTGTGAGAAGGAACAAAAAGGAAAATCAGCTACATGTGACTGTGAGACATACTGGCCATCACAGCATGCTTTTTTTTTCTGGATCATATCTGTGTGACTAATTCAGACATGCTGTCTAATTTATAGCAAGTGCTTTAAAAATCTTAGACAGTACAGATAGAATAAAGTTGTGGATCATTTATGTGGTATTTGCAAACAACCAAAATGTCAGCTGCAATGTCCCTTGTCCCTTTATTATGTCCATTGTCCCTTTATTATTGAAAACTGTAGAATATAGAGGTATTTTTACAAAAATGATTCACATAGGTGAATATATATATTAATATAAATTATTAGTAAAGTTGGATAACAAGAAACAGAGTCTGAGTGTCCTGAAATGTCCTGAAGCTTCATATGAAGGTCAGCAACTGCAGTGTGTATGCCAATAATTAACCCTTTATGTCCTGCATGCTTTGTAATAAACATCACATAATTTAAGGATTTAAGGATTTTTTGTATACATTAAAGTCCTCTGACTGGGGATTAGATACAACCTGGTTTTCTACTGAGTGTCACGTGAAAGTAATGGATCATTCTGAAGAGAATTAAAAAGAAAAAGGAGCGTAAAATAATCTATTTAACATATATGAAATATGTTTAAATAAAAAAATATAATACATATAATAAAATCATGGTTTTAAACAACAATTGTTTGTGTAAATTCTCAAAGATTGAAAATGCGGTAGACATCTTGCATTAAATGGTTTCTGTTAGGATTGGTGTGTGATCCAGGGTGTATTCCTGCCTTATGCTCCCAATGCAAAAATAATTACATCTTAGTTCAAATATGTTGAGAATTGTCAATTGTATCTTGTATTATCTATTATAAGATTTCAAGTAACCTAATACAAGATTATTATACAGATAATTTTGCTCATTTAAGCTTTTTTTTCTGGAAAGAAGCAAAATTATCTGCCAATAGAACAAGACTATTTCAAGTTTGAAAGTTGTAACAAAAATGTCTAGAAATAGGTTTAATAATCTTCTGTTTGTTTTTCATATTCCTATAATAGGAAATACTAGACAAATTTGACTATATTCAAGATATTTTCACCTGCTAAGATGTAATTTTTTTGCAGCGCAGTGTTCTCAGGATATCAGGAATTCAGATCCACTATGATCCTGATTAGGACAAAGCACTTACTGAAGATGAAAAATTAAAAAATAAATAAATAAAAATACAAAACAATAACATAATTATTACCCAATTAAAAAGAATCCTATTGAGTCATTGGACATAACACATCATAGGTCATATTTCAGATAAAAAAAATTTAGTTTCCACTTTCTGTCAATGATTTAAGTGCAGAAGTGCCATTTTTCTTAGAAAAAAAAATTAAGATGACTAGAAAAGAAAAACAAAAATGTACATTAGGATCTTTCACAAAACTGATTATCGATTCTCAGTATTTATTTTAGATTGCATTTATTTGGTCAATAGCTGGCTACATTCTGCCTGTAGACATACAGTATGCATAAGTATGTAACGTTTTAGGTCTGAAATACTGAGGTTTCATTTGAAGGTTTGGCGTGGTATGGTCACTAATGTGAATGCAGAACTATCCGTCCCCTGGTCAAGTACATGCGTCCATTCCCCTTTCCCTTAGTGCAAAACACTTTGTCAGCCTGCATTAAAGTACAACAAACATGTTCATCTTTATTTCATTACAGAATGTTATGTGACATAGTGCTTTCTGCAATTTGTGTTAAAACTGACAGGTCATTGCAAAGCATTATGGGTAATACATGAACAACAAGAACAAGAACAACAAGAACAAGAACAACACTATATACAAACTAATATTAAAATTAAAATCGACCGTTTGGAGCAGAGCTGTAGACCGATCTGTAATGTTATAAGTTATCATCGATATGTTAATGTAATTTGAAAAAGATCACCGCCGGTTTCTTTGAAACAATGTGTGTGTGTGTGCGTGTGTGTGTGAGTGTGAGTGACAGAGGAAGATGTATTGATGCCTACCTCCAAAACACCTTGTATTCTGTTTAACTAAAGTTCCTGCGTGCTGTGCTGTGGCCTGTGGGCTGTTTATCAGTTCTGGCCTTGATTTGGCTCAGCGGGGAACGCTAATCATCATTTCCTGACTGCCTCGTTTTCACTGCATCTCCTGCCTTTGGAGCATAATTTCAAAAAGTGACAAATGGAGCGGCCTCGTTTTTGCTTAGTCAGCACTTCCAGAAGAACAATAAAGCAGGCCTGTGTGGATACTTTTTCGCTTTTCTTTCCTCAGCTCTCTATAGTGAGAAACAGATGGACAAACCATAGAAGTGACTCAGTGCTTCGCTTCTGCATTTTTTGTTCTGCGCAGAACAGATACGGCTGAATCGAAGTGGCCGTTTGGGCGGCTGCTGTAAGCCGAGCCGACTCTGGCATTACCTCATTGATCTTGCCTCCTGATCAACGGATGAGTGGAGGGGGGCGTGGGTGAAGGGAGGGAGTGATGGAGCCTCAGGCCTCATGAAACAGTGCAGTCACGCTGACTTGGCAGTCTGATCACCGTTACAGCAGATGCTGCTTTTCTCCCTGCCACAAAAGCGTCCTTTAAAAAAAAAATCCCTTCCCTTTGCTTCATTTTTTTTAGCATGAATCCTTTCTTTCGGGCGCTGAGAGAGCGCAGCCATGACCCCCACCTCCTATCAGCAGGGCTCATACCGCCTTTAGCTCTCTATATGGATTATTCCCTCTCTCTTTCTCTCTATCCTTCAGTGATTCATTAAACACAGCCAGGAGCGTGCTGAGGCAATCGCTGCCTAATGCCTTTCACAGACGCCTACCGCTACACCCCCTCCATCTATTTTCCCCCCTTCTTTTTTCCACCCCAGATCTCTCACCGTTTTTTCCTTTCAGAGACCACTTGGTGAGTGGAGTGGAGCTTACACTCTGAAAGAGAAAGCAGCTGGACTACAGTAGACGTTAACAGGCCAGCTGGAGTTACACACTCCTGTGGCCTTGGCCTTTGGTCTTGTCTGTGTGTGTGTGTGTGTGTGTGTGTGTGTGTGTGTGTGTTTGTGTGGAGGAGGAGTGTGTGGCTGAACCGTGGAACAAAAGTACTAACAATGCATCCATTTAATAATGAAGGAAAAGTGGTTACCCACTTTATGCAGATGCACTCATGCTACAGTGGCTGAACTGTGAAAAATATTCAGCAGGAAGGGAGGTTGAGGGTTTGAGATATGCATGTATTTAAATATTAAAATAAAATTTATTTGCTCAGAGAAAAAAAACCTTAGCTGGTTAATTTAGCTAGATAGATTTTCTCCAAATGCCCTAAAACCTATTTCACAATAAAAAGGAAAACTAAAATGGATTCTATAATTGGGGTGCCATTTGTGTCCCACTGATATTACATGCACACATAACAAAAGTGTTTAAATTAAAGATAAAATGCTTTTAGAACATATGTGAAGTACACTTCACAACAACATATGCACATGTTTCAAATAAACAGCCTTAAACATTATTAAAAATCTTTTTACACTACATAGTAAATAGCATTTTGCTTGTCCCAGCTCCCTATAACTACACTTTTCCTTGAAATACTGTATAATCATCAAAATACTCAGAACAGTCATTTCCATGAGACATCTATTATAGGTTATGAAAAATGTACATTTCAGTTCACGTTCACTGAACCATGTTATCTGAACATATTCACCTATGTGAAATATTTGGAGTATTGCACAAGTCACGTGTTCAACAGGAAGATGCATCATCCTAATTTCCTGAAGATCACAGTGATACAGTGCTATTGACAGATTAGTAGTAAATCATTTCCTTAATATCTTCATGCCATTAATGCTAGTTAACCACATTTTGGGTAATTTGCTATTTCTATGCTTAAAAAAAGAAAACTCAACCCTGTTACTTTCAAGCCTGTTACTTGTTTAAAAGCAAATACAGCCAGTGTTAGCAAAGAAACCTTGTAAACTTGAGCTATTGCCTGAAATGGATTAACACATTCTGAATTGTTTGAATGCATACGTTCTAATATTCAGTGTTGAAAAATTCAAGATTCAAGATTCAAGATTTCATTTGTCATATACACAGTTATATACAGTATATAACTTGCAGTGAAATGAAAACCTGGCCTACTCTTTTTTTCAAATGTGCACTTAAATAACTAAGGTTAAAAAAAACAGAAATTAATTTTAAAAAATTAGAAATAATAAGAAATAAGAAATAACAAGAAATAAGAAGTATATGTACAGCAATGTGCAAAAATGGACGTACAAATTATGCAAGTATGTTACGTGTAGTAGTGCAGTGTGGGGAGTTTCAGTGGTGTGCTGAGTGACTGGAGAGTCTTTATGGAGTCTTAAGTGATGTGAGTGGTGGACATATCCCTATTGAGGATTCTAATAGCCTTAGTGAAGAAGTTCCCCCTGAGCCTCTCAGTTTTAGCCATCAGACAATAGAAGCGTTTTAGTATACGTTATACAATGGTACCACAATTGTGGGATCATCCAAATAATCTTATTCTGGCAGGCAGCTACCCTGAAAAAAAATTCACACAAATCAGTAAGTTAGCTAGCTAACTGGCTAGTCAACCTACAAACACAATAACCTAAGGACAGTTAACAGATGTTGTTATAGTGTTTGCTTTTCTGAAGATTATTGAAAATAAAAATAAAAAATAAATAAAAAAACTTTAGAAATGTCACATAGCATTTGGAAGGGGATGGAAAATGGGGATGAGAGCACTGCTTTTTATCATTTCTCAAACCGCGCCCTGCGTGGCTACCAGATTTCAGCCACAGCTACATTTGTTGTTAGCGACATTAGCATATGTGGTGAAACCATCATTTTAAATAACACCTGGAGTTGACTATGTTGGCTATGTTGACAAAAATTCTAATATTTTACTTCCTGTCAACCATTAACCCATTAAATAAGATGGCATTTTACACTCATTGTTAACAAAAGGTAGTGGATATTACCTTAAAGATAAACCATCTATTTGTGTGTATTGTACAGCACATATAGAAACACATCTTCCATATAAACCACACCACTGAAGGATTATGTCTGAGGTGAGCTTTAGCTAATGTAAGTTTTATCCAGTCACAGTATTTGCTGTTTTCCAACCACTTTGAGTTGAATTTACATTTCCTTAAATCAACATGCGTCTGTGTGTGCTAGCTCATTAGCAGGTAGCTAATGCTAGCCTCAGTTTAACACACACCTCTACATGCAGTGATCCTGTTTTATCCAATTTATGGGACTTGATTGTTGTAAATGTTTTAAAAAAAGACTAAACCATATTAAAAAAATAAAACCCAATTAAGTATAGACTAAAAAGATACAAATAAATCTACATAAATCAAATTACGCACGTTTGAATTTGTAATGCTTATTAAGGTCATTAAGGCACAGAATGTAAATTCAGACAAATTTTAAGAACACGTGGAGACTCTCGTACTGACACAACAATGATGGAAACCCAAGAATTCTGCCTAAATGCTGAGGCTGACTAATACAAACTATAACATCATGACAAATAATAAATGTTTTTTTTTATGCTAGAATGCATATACATTATATTACATGTTATATATTGAATTACATTGACAACTATGAAGGTAAGTTGATACAGTAACTAATGTTTATGTAAGGAATAAAACACTATGGGCCATGCTGTTATAGGAAAACAATCCATGATGGGGTGGTGTGATGTTGTGATGCGGCCCAACGCAAAGCCACAAAGTTGATTATTTTCCTATAACAAAATGACCCTAAGTGTTTTATTTGTCTTCTACCATAGCAATTTGTCAACGATTGCAATTTTTTATTTACTAATGAACATATTATAGTTATGTTCACTATTATGGAACATCCATGAGACAAGTTAGTTTCTGTTATTCCTCATGTTATAGCAGCTATAAACAGTCATCCTTCACCAGCCTCTCTGTTCTTCTCTCTTTTGACGTTAATGAGACAAAAACCTCAGCTTGTCATGTTGCTGAGAAATCGGAAAGCACAACGTCCTCTATCCTGACGTTTTGACACCCGAGACCTTCCATAAATGTTAAATAAATGTCTCCTTACAGAAAATTTCATCATATCAATGATTGTACATTTTCCTTCATTAAACAACATGTTATTAAAATGAGATTATTATTATTAATAGCCTTAGATTAAGTAGTTCGCCACCATACAAGTCCATGTAAATGATCTGTTACTATAGAAATGATAATGTATTAGAACAAGCACATTAATATGATGTGATTTGTCTATGATTTGATTTGCCTGTGATTAGTCTTACAGCCGGCACTACTGTCAGAGTCGTTCTGTTATAGAAAATTAATCAACACCTTCTGACCAATCAGTTCAGAGAATCCAACAGTGCTGAGGTATGAAATAACAAAAGCACTACAGTAGTGAATTTAGCTAGCTAACATCGCAAAACATATCCTCATAGAGAATTTCAGTTATCCGAGAGATGACCTGATGACCAGATGGGGTATTTGCTTCACACTGTGTTCACCACATGGAGCCTCATGGTGCTGATATAGACATGTATAAAGATAAACCAGACATTTTTTTTCTGTTAATTGCTGATTTGACAATAGACAATATTGAAACAGTTCTAAACACAAATGGCTGCTACAGTGATGTAGAGTGTAGAGCAGCTTTTTTTTTTTTCTTTTTTTGCAGTAATACTGTACACTGGAATGAAACTCTGCATATATCCAGTTGGTTAGGGGTCCCTGACAAGGAGACACAGGCCGAAGTGCCAGACTGCCGTCACACATTTTTCCATTCAGAGAAACGTGAATGTGGTGTGGCGGAGAAAGAAGCAGGGACGCTAATGAGGTGTGTGAATCAGCAGCAGTCCTGAGAGTGTGATCAAAGGAAGTGGAGAAGACGCTTCCCTCCTACACTGGCAGACGAGAACGAGCTCTCATCGTCTCTCATCATCTGTCTTTTCACTATTTCTGCTATCAGAGTTGTGGTCTTGCCTCCCGAGTGTCTGTATTATCAAAAATAAAACCCTGGTAATGACGGAAATTTGTTAAGAATCTCTCCACCATGTCATGGCGGGTTTAATCAGAATCAACACACATGAGCTCTCTGAGATTCTTTTAACTGAGGATATGCTTTTAAAGCTCAGAGACACACCACAGAGGCTTTGTTGTCCTGGTGTGTGTGTGTGTGTGTGTGTGTGTTTGGGCATATTTTTATATCTTGATTGGGACTAAATCCCCATCCTTACAAGGATAGTAACACATCCATGTGTGTGTGTGTGTGTGTGTGTATGTGTTCATCACTGATCAGGAAAGTCTGACAGCAGCCAGTATATGTCTGGAAGAGCTCCGATTCATCGTCTGTCTCTCTCTCTCTCTCTCTCTCTCACACACACACACACACACACACACACAGAATTCAGTGATGTAATTCACTCCCTAAAATCTTCACTATGTCTCCCTCCCACTTTTTCGCTCCATTCCTCCTTTTGTTTTGTCCGTTCTAGCTTTCTCTTTTCCTCTCCCCCTATCTTCTTTCTCTCCATCTGATTATCTTTTTCTCCTCTCAAGTTTCTTGCTGGCTTTACCCCTGCTTGTCACCCTTTTTCTCTCAACCTTCTTTTTCCCCCTTTCTCTACCTCCATCTCTCCTATTCTTTGCTCTTGTTTCCCTTCTGCTGCTCTCCCTCTCCTCATTTATCTTTTCCCTCAATTTCTCCCTCTTTTTTTCCGTCTCTATCCCTTTTCTCCCTTTATCAGTCAGGTTCTCTCTTCATCTCTTCTCACTCTGTCTCTCTGTTTCCCCATCTGTTTCTATCTTTCTTTCCATCTTTTCCTCTACCTCCTTCCTCTCGCCCACTCTTTTTACCTGGCTTTCTTTCAGCTTCTCCTTCTTTCCCTTTTTTCTTGCTGTCTCTCCCTCCCTGTTTCTATCCCCATTATAACCAGTCTTTCTCTCTTCCTCTTTTCTCTCTCTCTCTCTCACCCTCTCTCTCTGGGATCAAACACACAGTGGCTGTTAGCATCAGCCTTGCTCAGTGTTACTGTAACAGTGGATAGAGATGACCTCATGGCCAGGCGAACTACTCTCTCTGTATGTGTGTGTGTGTGTGTGTGTGGATTGCCTGCTGCCGTGGAGTGCTCATAAGATCACAGATCTCCCAGAGCTCTTACCAGCTCATGTATACACACACACACACACACACACACACACACACACGCACACGCACATATCAGAAAAAGGCTCTGTTTCTTGCTGCCATGGTTTACAGGATACAGTGAGGAGTGATGAAATATGTGTGAAGGGAATTGAGTGTGTGTGTGTGTGTGTGTGTGTGTGTGCAGAGTATTTTTTCCTGATCTGATTACTGTGATTTTACACATTCTGAAGCAGTCATTTCCCATGAGATCCTTTCCCAACAATGTTTAAAGCCAGCACAATTTGTCAAAATATCTCTTTTCATTCATATATATTTCACTTATTTGTGTGATTATTTGTTTATTTATTTGCACAATAAATGGCATTCCATATACTAATATATAATAACTAGCAAGAGCAAATGAGTACCAGTAAATGAGATGCAAATGGACGCTCCCTGGGTTTTATTTAACATCAGCGTTTCAGGTGTTCGTGGCTCCATTTGGCTCTCTTTAGTGAGCAGAAGGCAGACAGAGCTGATAATGGTGGTGATGAACTAGGCGTTTTAGCCGTGAGTAAACTTGAACTGTGCTGGCCTCATTAGGCCTTTGTGCAGCTCGAGTTGCTCTGTCCTTCTGGTGTCCACCTGGTCCCTCATCGATCCTAATAATGGCGTGTTATCAATCAGCACACACACTCCTCCCTTTCAGCTAATGGGCTTAGCGTGCTTTGTGCTAGCTCATCAAATTACACACAATGACTAAGTGTGCGAGGAAGGCCTTGCCCTCCTCCTCCTCCTCCTCCTCCTCCTCTCAGCTCCTTGAATTGCCATCTTATTGCTTGCTTCCTTTGTGTTAGAGCAGATAGAGATCTGTGTAGGGAGTGCCTTTTCTCTTGCTGTCCTGGAGCTGAATAATCAGTACTGACCCTGCTTCACTGAGCACTGGTTAATTGCTTATTTTTTCTTTTTACGTTTTTACAATACAGTCATGAGAATTTGTGTATTGCTAATCATGAAGAACTATATGGTTCAGGGAGTGTGCTGTCTGAGAACTACACAGCTCCTGAATGAGTTCCTGGCTTGTATTTCCATCCAGAAAGTTAAATGACGGTGACGTTATTTCTGCACACACGGGGGAAAGTGAGCTTCTCTCAAAGGACCTCGGATTTCTCTGCTTGCCCCTGTGTGAACAATAACGTTATTGTGTACTTGGACTGGGGTATATACTATAACTGATTATCGGCACATGCCTACTAAGGACACAAACATACAGATGTTTGGTGGTGCACGAAAACCCTTCATATAGTTCGATTTTTACCTTTTGAACTGTGTATTGTTCTGAAAACAATAGACCAGAAATATGTTTTTCTCTTCCATGTATCTCAACCACAAGTAAGGTTCTAGCATTTTAAAATGTTTTTTACGCCAAAAGTGAAAAGGAAGTAGACTGCATTTAAAGATTCATTCCAACACATTCCAACTCCATACATTCCAACTCTAATGAAGGACGCCCTGTGTATCTCTAAATTTATAACCTCATGTACTCGTGGAAAAACAACATTACTGCCATGTTTTAACCAATTATAAGCTTACAATGGGAAATAAGGTCTCACTTTGATTACCAGCAACATCCACATCAGTCTCTTTCTCATCACCCGAGAAGTCACCTGCAGAATTTAAGCACGATTTAAAATCTTTGTTCATGTAAAATTTATTGCTGATAAAATCGCTGAATAATTCACTGAATTTTATTCTGTTGACTAAAATTTGTTCTATTAGTGTCTTTTTATTAGGTTCTTTAAACATAAACCTTTTCCATTCTTCTGTGTGATGATGATGTCATGGCACTTGAGCATCGTGGATATTTTGGTAGCCAGTATCTGATTACAAATGGAATGCATTAGCATAGCGCATATCCGTTTCTCTATGGCATGTATCTATCCATCATATCTATTTAACTTTTTGAGCTGCTGCTCAACACATTCAGAGAAAAGCACTGTTCTGTTGTGCCAATCAGGAGATCAGGAACCACATACTGACTGTTTTTACTGCTGCATTTTTCTTTTTGCAGGAATTTAGCAACATTAGATGGGTTTTCCCAGCCCACCAAACATATATTCACAGGTGTATACTCTGAAAGTATTGGAACAGCAAGGCCTATTGTTTTGTTTTTGCTATACACTGAATACATTTGGGACTGAGCTCAAAAGATGAATATGAGACAACGGATCAGAAATTCAGCTTTCATTCCCTGATACATCAAATGTGTTAAACAACTTAGTACACAGCACCTTTTGTTTGAACCCACTCATTTTTCAAGTGATCAAAAATACTGGAACATGTGACTGACAGGTGTTTCTTGTTTCCCTTGTGTGCCCTGTTAGATTGATTGTTTAAACAGTTAATAGCTCTAAATGTCTACTCTTGGTTTGAGCCCTGGGTTTTGCCTATGAAAACTGCATTTGTTGTTAAAAAGGATAGACCAACATGAAGACCAGAGAGCTATCTATGGGAGGAAAAATCAGAACCATCACACAAGCATTGGGCATAGCCAATACAATAATTTGGAATGTCCTGAAAAAGAAAGAAACCACTGGTGTACTAACAACCAAACATCGAATGGGTAGGCCAAGAAAAGTAGCAGCAGTGGATGACAAACATATTGAGAGCCGTGCAGAAAAAAACAAAAAAGGACAGTGACATCACCAACAACGTCCACAGGGCAGGGGTGAAGGTATCACAATCTACCCTTTGAAGAAGACTTTGACAGCAGAAATATTGAGGCCATATCACAAGATGCAAACCTCTTATCAGCAGTAAGAATCAGAAGGCCAGATTGGAATTCGCAAAGAAATACAGAGATGAGCCACAAAAGTTCTGGAACCAAAATGAGCCTCTACCAAAGTGATGGCATGGCCAAAGTGTGGAGAAAGAAAGGATCTGTTCATGATCCAAAATTACACAAGCTCATCGGTCAAGCAGGTGGAGGTAGTGTCATGGCTTGGGCTTGCATGGCTGCCTCTGGAACGGGCTCACTAATCATTATTGATGATGTAACTCATGATGGTAGCAGCTGAATGAATTCAGAAGTCTACAGAAACATTCTGTCTGCCAACGTACAGAGAAATACATTCAATCTAATTGGGAAGAACTTCATGCAGCAAGACAATGACCAACAAACAGCCAACACAAAAAAGGACTTCATCAGGGGGAAAAAAGTAGAAGGTTTTAGACTGGCCAAATCAATCACCAGACCTTAACCCAATTGAGAATGTATTGCACCTCCTGAAGAGGAGACTGAAAGATGAAACCCCCAAAACAAATAACTGAAAGAAGCTACAAGCCTGGAAAAGCATCGGAAAAGAAGAATTCAACAGTTTAGTGATGGTTGCTGGTTTGATGCAGTTATTTCTAAGCAAGGGATATACAACCACATATTAAGTGTTATTTACTTTAATTTAGTTTATGACTATCTGTTCCAATACTTTTGCTCACCTAAAAATTGGGTGGTCTCCCACCAAATGTGCCATGTTCTGGACCTAAATATCAGGAAATGAAAACTGAAATTTGGATCTATCATCTCATATTCATCTTTTGATCTCAAACTCAAATGCCTTCAGTGTATAGCAAAAACAAAAGTATTGGCCTTGCTGTTCCAATATGTTGGGAGGGGAGTGTATATGTGTACTGTTTAAGCACTGCACATGTACACTGTATTTATTTATTCTCAGAAGTAGCTATTCAGACAGAAGTGCACTGCAGCCATTACTGCTGTGTACTCAAATTTACTGTTATGGCATTCGCTCAATCTAAACCAAGGCAGTGCTTAAATAAACAGGCCCTTCTTCATCTTGTTAGTGGCCCGGCAGGTATTATTTAATTACTGACAACTCTCAGATGGCTGTCTGTGGAGAAAGCTGCTTAATGCATAAAAATAAACTCTGCTCTGCAACCAATCAGTTTGAGAAGATTCCTTTAAACAGCACAATGACAAACTTCTTACTCTCGCTAATGAGATTATGAGCCTAATGCATGTTAAAGCACGAAGAGGAACCTCCCTGATCGGCATGAGTTCAGAGTGTTATCAGATGTACCACCAGAGTTTTATCTGATGGATTTATCTAAAGCCCTCTGCTCTGCTAAATTAGCTCCATTAGTTGAATGCATCATGGAGGTCAGCAGAGGACTGCTGTGCATTACTCTGCAGGCTCAGTATGGCCGATTGAGGATCGGATTTCTCTGCTGAACCACCACACTGGATGGTTAGGAAAATAAAACACTGATCTTAGATGGATGTCTATCAGGGAGGCTACAGACCAACACACTCACTCTGGAACTGCTGAAACTTTCTGAGTTTTAATCAAACACCAACAAATTTATTCTTTATTCTTACCACATTGGAGATCGATGATGTGAAGCTCCAGGCTGGATGGAAGAAGTTTCTGCTTAGGTTTTTAATAAAAGTATACTATTGTGTAACCTTGCTAACAACAAGCTAAGTTAATATGCCAGCTAATTTGCTAATATTATTGGCTAACAAACATTATCCACGAGCTAATGTTAGCTAGTGAACGAACCTTAACTGAAGGAAACATTATTTAGTTTCTTAACTAATTTTATACCAGAGTACTAGTGCTGTTGAAGAGTCGAATCTGACTGGTCACGAGGTGTTGATTAATTTTCTATAACAGCACAGCTCTTACAGTAGCAGCAGGGCAAAGGCTTACACAGGTTTACATTCATGCACTCATTCAAATACTTTACAGTTTCTATAGTAACAGCTAATTCATAGGGCTGAATATAGCTCTCTGTATAATCTGAGACTAATAATAAAACAAATTAAAAATGTGTTGTTATTTAACGAAGAAAAATGTAGTTGATGTGGTGAAACTTTCTGTAGGAAGATGTTTAACACTTACAGAAGGAGTCTCAGGTGTTACTGCTTTGTAACAGTCAGAGGTAAAGATGTAGCTTCAAGAAAAAGTGAGGAAATGACTGTAGTCATTATACTGTGATGTAAAAAGTGAGAATAGGTAATAACTTGTTTCGTGGACATTACACAACCTTAAATATAATTATAAATAAATAAAAATGGCATGTTTTAAATTAATGGCTGTGCTATAAGCTAGCTAATGCTAAGTAAACAACTTTAGCTAAATAAAACCAGCTAGCAAGGCAATATTGCTTGCAAGCTAAATAATGTTAGTGATTTATAATGTTAATAATGTTATTTTGGTGATGTCTTATGGCCAAGTTGGTGATTGGATAAACAAATGTAACTCGAGACTCGAGCGCATTGTGCTGATCATTCATAACAAGACAGTATTAGGAGTATTTCCCTGAGTCCTGTATCTAAACCCAGACTACACCCTGGCTAAGAACAGTAATGTTAGTAGAGATACCTTATAAACAACTTGGTTAATTTTGTAGACACATTTATTTGATTATTTGAAAAATTTCCAAAGTGTTTGTTTTTTCAGATATAGTTCCCAATGTTTTTTGTTTTTTTTTCCAGCAAAATGTGGACCAACTCTGGAGTGGGATGTTCACAAATCAAATATGAATGTGATCTTTTTCTCTGAAGTTTATGAAGTTCCTTGAACCGTAATGTCAGGCAGCAAGGCTCTGTGACTAAGATGATCCCTCTCTAGTTAATACATAGTTGTCGTATAAAGGAATATGATGTGTAACAATGCTGCCATTTTCTCCTTATTGAAAACATAGACAACATGTAATTCATATCTTGATCGAACCACTGAACTGCACTTATATAGCTGTGTTTTGTGGTTTCAGTGTTTTTTAATGAAAAAAATACACAAGGGACCTAGCTTCTAATTCATTTAATATGGTCTTTGTTCCACAAAAATAATTCAATGCTTCTAATCCCTGAAATTCACCGTACTTGTTTTTTTTTCTTCCCCACAACTTAATTTAAGGTCTTAATAGCCTGCATGATGAAATCCATTGGGGAACGCTAGGAGAAGGCTAGGCTAGTCAATTATCCAATTGCCTCTCGCCATTGGGGAGCTTTTCACACTATGTAGGGAAACTCAGATGAAACGCAGCTCCAGAACTGTGCTAAATTAACGTAATGGTTCAGTGAAAAATCTAATTTTACACAATGTTCCCCGTACTGCAAATATAGTTGATCAGTCAAG